>NW_009933131.1:7508-31490 GCF_000696875.1 Nestor notabilis | reverse complement strand
TGTTTGTTTTCTGCAGGAAAACGTGTGTTCCTGCACTGGGAGGATTCCCAGCTGAACCCAGGCTGAGGAGGTAATTATTCTTGATGAATCCCCAGAAAAGAGCCAACTTTTTGTTGTGGTGTTTAGGTTTTTTCCTGCGCCCTTTAGGTCTGAGCTAGGTATAACACATTGCTGCATGGAAGGGATATTTTCTTTATGGAAAAAGAAAAACCCATATTCATCAAGGGAATAAGTTGGAAGATTTAATGTCAGGAACTTCCTTGATGCAAGATAGAAGTAGAAAGAATGAGATTTGCCACTACATTAGTGAGGATATCCCTGACTTCTATTTTGCATTCTCTGTTGTACTTCTCATTTGGACAAGTATGAAACTAAATAGAGTTAAATAGGAAAAACTCTGTTACTCGTGTTCAGACTATGTTTATTCTAAATAGATGCATTTTCACAGCTGGAATGAAAAAGTGTGCTACCAGAAAGAAGGTCAATAGTAACAACAAAAGGACAATTGTGAGACAGAAAAATTGGAGCATAATTTTTGCAGGGGTATAATCATTAGCCAGGACCCACAAAAGAGGTGTTAATTCTCTCACACTGCAACTGCTGGCACACGCTTATGTTTAATTCTCACTTTGCCTTCTATTTTTTCCTCAGATGTAATGTCCTTGACTCAATCAGAACTTCTCCTGATGTTCCTTGGTGAGAAGACAGCAGAAATGAGGTGTTCCCTGTGCAGTATGAGGCACTTAAATGCCTATTCCGAACAGTGGTATCTCTGTATCTAAACCACCAGCTCCTCACCTGTAGTATTTTATTGGACCACACTGAATCAGGAGAAAATTGCAAATTACCATTTCAGCAGAGAAGCAAGAGGCACAGAAGAGCTGCAAAGTGACCACAGAGGCTGAGAGCAATAGAAACCTCCTGCTGGTCTGGGAGCCATGAGTGATGCCTCCAGGGCAGGAGTTTAACTGAGCAGCTCCATCTACTGCATTCCAGTGAGACTGTTCATCACGTTCCCTTAAAGGTCTTTTTATAAAGTAATGGTTGGTAAATAGCATGGCTCCGGAGCACAGCATGGTAAGAAATGAGTTTTTGGAACCAAATTTTTTGAGAAATAAGTGTTCTTCCTAATTATATTCATTTGTCCCTGTCAGTGGATTTTTCTGAGGAGGATGAGGGACAGAACGTGACACCTAAATTGCTGTTGTTTCTTCACTAAATATGAGATTGAGATCTAATCCAGAATAGGCAGCAATACAGTGGTTAAAATTCAAGCTCATCCATTCCATTCCCTATTCTGCCTTTCTGTTTATAAAAAATTAAAAATAAATAAAAGAAAAATGCCTGTCCACCAGGCTGTCGTCTTCCCCAGCAAACACTGTCTCTGCATGTCTTTCTGGAGCTCTTCTACTTTGTGTTTTAATTTGCCACACTGTTTTGCTTCTCCACATCCTAATCATTCCTCTTTATGTACCAAAACTGAACTAACACCAGACAGGCAGCCCTCTGAATTATTGTTAAGCTTTCTTTGTGAGCAGTTAAAATCCAGGATATGGATTATTTAAGGGCCAATAAGCCATCCCTCTCTGCAAGCCATTGTATGGATTTTCAACTAGTGCTAACACTTTATCCTTTAGATGTTTAATCTATAATTTTCCAGATTCAATATTTTTTAAAAGAAATGGCACTAGTATAATAACACCACTTAGTAATCAAATATTAATGCTTTTCTAAATGTTTATTATGTTGTTAAATTAAATTATTTCCATGCATGGCCAGAAGAGATGACTTCTGTTCTGCAAAGGAAATGGCATTAAACCAAGTGTTTCACCATTTAGCAAGTTTCATTGTCCTCTCTTCCCTCCCAATTTGCTAAAACTGAAACACAAACCACAGGGGGAAAAAAATAAGAAAAATAAGAGAAGTAGAGAAAATGGACTTGCGGTAAGAAGGGGTGTTTTATGTTTCAATTATGCTGTTATCAAAGTTCAGAACACAACTCGTGGTGGTGCTTATCTTGCTTTACTAACCTGTTGTTTGTGTTATTCTTTACTTGCCTCCATGAGTGTCAGTTTTCATTCTGAAGATGATGTTTTAAACCTAGTAGTAAAATTTCAAAACCTTTCATCCTGCATGTATCCTCAATTAAGTCAACTAAATTAAAGCCCCTGACAAATTCCTCCTACAAAGGTCTGGCATCTCACCATAGTGCTTCATTGACTCTCACTTACCAATTCTATGCTTTTTGGGCTTTGCACATCTCAAGGCGTTGAATACTGATGTCATGATTTCACACAAATGGATTTGTTTTACAGAAATTTCTTGTATTCCTATTTGTTTCCTAATGTTCGTTTGAAGATTTACTAATTTCCACTTGCTTGTTAAACATTTTAGGGTCAGAGCTCCACAGAGCAGCCAGACTAAAGATGACTCAGAACTTGTATCTCTACTGTCCTGTGCTAGTGCTAATAGGCACTGAATTAACTCTAAAGAAATTACATGGAAGGGTTGGGTGAGGGGGTGGAATCAAGTTCTCTTTAAATATTACTCTTTCTATGGAGACTGCCTTTTTTAAAGAAAATACCTTAAAACCTTTTGATAAAATGTTTTGGCAGAGGGAAATAGGGACTCAATATGATGACATTCATCAGTAGCTCTACTAAGGAAAGAGACTCTTCAATGCCCAGCTGAGCAATCAATTGATCCCAGCTACAGGGTCAAATTAAAACCTTCTCAGACATCAGAGGAAACCACCTGGGAGAAATTCCTTCTAAATACTCTTGGGAAGCTTCAGTTAAAAGTCTGCATAGATGCTAAAGCCGCTCTGCTGCGAGTCCATGGTTCACTGGGCCATGCTGGCTCCTCTATCCAGGAGCTTCCTCATTTCACTGAAAAATGCTCTTTATATAAAAAAATCTTAGGGACATTTTCAGTTCAAGCAGCGCTTTTAGTTGGTAAAATTTTGTCATGTCACCACACCCTTTTCTCAGCACATGGAGAGGAGTAAATTGGCCTTCTCCCATAGACAAGCTTTTCATGTCCCTTTAAAGCCCTGGGTGCTCATTAGCTGGTGTATGGAGGCAGTGCTGCAGACCCCAGGTCAAAGACAGGATCTCTCATCCATGAGTGCCACGAGCCCGACAGGACCTGGTTATTCTGGTAGGTGGCTTCTCTCTTGCTCACAATGACTTTCAAATGTATTGGGTATTTTGAGAAAAAAAAGGCAGTCTTGGAATTTCTTGAGAAATAAACTTTGTCCTCGTGCCTGCACTGGTTTTGGTCTAAAAGGAAGTGATGTGTTAAACTGGCTTGTGTGCAGTGAAGTTAGTTTCTTTTTTCTGAGGATTTTCTCATTTGTTTTAGATCTGCCCAGCTGGCTGACAGGTTTTTGCCTCGGTATCATGGGGGAGCACTCTGTGATTCACCTCTGTGCTTCTGAGCTGAATGGGTAATACCTGGGTGGCATTTCCCTTATTTTTGGCTTTGCATTGAAAGAAACTGTGAGGGAGTGGAGGAAGGCGATGGGAACTGTAGAGTGTTTTCTCCTGTAGCACAGGCACAGCTAGCGTGGAGCTCAGGAGGTGTCTACTGCATAGGGCAGAAGGAAAGTTGTGCAAAATAAAATCATCTTAGGATAACATGAACCACCGGTGCTCTTGTTAGGAGAGTGTTCTTGGAAAGAGGGATGAAATGCGGATTTATGCAGTTCAAGGAATTAATTGCATGTGCATCTCCCAGCTCCCATCTGTGAAATCAGTTGTTAGAAACAAAAGCCGAGGGGGCAGAATGATCCTACCCACATAGAGTAGTGTGTTTTGGAGCTTGGAACGTGATGTTCTGAAGCCACGTGCGCTTTTGTTTCACAAAGTAGGAAACTCGTTATATTTAATGAATGGCATTTTATTAAGTTATAAAATGTAATAGTTTAACACATTTTAACTGATTAACTTCTAGAAACAATAAAATGTTTTAGATGACAGCATCAGGAAACACAATTGTCTTGTTCCGTATTCAACCTTAACAGACAGGCAGCACGCTTTCTAGGTGTTTGACACTGCCGTGGTGGTTGCATGTTTTAATTTATTTCCCTCAAATCATTACGAAACTAAATATATCACCTGTATGTTTGAGCTATTTAGCAACAAGCGGAGTGGCAATGGAAAGTGTTTGTGTCTTCTCTTGAATGTGGTGCAGTGGGATTTTAGGGGGGTGGTTGGTTTGTTTTCCAGAGATTTTCGCACTAACCGTAGCAGAGAAATGTTTCTTTCGAGTACAGACTGAACATGTCTTGCTTCCTCTTGTGTAAGTCTGAAAAAATCATGAAGAGGGGTTTGCAGCATGAGGTCGTACTTGCCAGCCCCAGTCAGCAGGAGTGGGAGGCAGCGGGAACTGCACACACTAGCGCCCAGGCACATCCACCATCCCTGCTCTAGAGTCAGCTATATGGGAAGGTGCAGAAAGTTACCACTTCCAAGGCTCCTTAAAATTCACTGATGGCTCTTTAGAGCCCTGTGACCTTCAACAGACCATTCTCCTCTGTTAAATGCCTCCAGGCTTGGACTCCTTTTGTGCTACTCTGTGTATCCATTTGCCAACTACTCATCTTCTTAGTCCAGAGACTCTGGATGTCTCCTGTCCTCATCCCATGCAATTTGCTCTGAATTTTATTTATTCTGCATTGCAGGCATCTATGTGCTTCCTCCTGAAGCTCTCCCTTCCTGAAGCTCTCCCTCCTTTCAAAAGCCAGTGCTCCTTTTCTGCCTTACTTTCCTGTGGGTCTAAAAATTGTTTCCAGGGATAAATTCTTTAATCTCTCATGCTTGAGGGCACTTTATAAAACTTTTTTTATTTTAATAAATAAAATTTGAAGAAAACCCGTAACTCATGTTGGTGCCATTAACATCCTTAAGGCACCACTAAAAGCAGGAGGGGAGAGGAGGGTGGGAAAGCCCACTAAAATACCAACCTATTGCAAAACACTTTGAGATGCTACAGATTATATGCATTTAAAAATACTGTATTGCAGACAAGCCACACTATCATTTCATAGGCATCACAGGTGCAGTGCTAATAAATAAAAGAATCTTAAAAACCCCAGATACTACTGTTAGAAAAGCCTCTCTGGTTGGACATACCACACAAATGCTTCCACAGCTGTAATTTGGTAGTTCTCACAGTACATTACAATGAATGGTTTCACTGTTTATGAGTAAAACCATCACCTCTGAACAGGCACATCCCCTCCTCTAGGCACAAAGCTTTGTGACAAATTCAGCTTCTCAGTGTTGCCTCTTAAAAGGTGTAATTAAAATTATGAACTCTAAGTGGCCTCTTTGCCAGGTGATTATTTCTTTTTTAGCACTTTACAACTCTATGCTCTTGAGTTGTTTCGAACAGGCCTTTGTTAAAGAGAACCTCAAAAAAGTCTGAACACCAATTATGATGTAGATTAGCAGCAGTCCTCGCTGAAATAGTTGAGAGCCTGGTACTGAGGACATGTTTCTGGATGTCCTTTTTCATATAAAACAACTCTGAAAATAATAAACAGGGATATGGAGAGAAAAGAACAGAAACTAGGAGATGAGTAAGACAGCATTGGAAAAACAACTAGCGTGTACTTCAGTCTCTCATTATTCGTATTTTCTATTTGGGAGACTGGTTGCTCTGAGAATTGAAACCTGTTACCAGCTTCTTTATTGAAATTGTCTTCAGAACTGCAGTCCACTGGAAGAGCTGTTAAAATCGAGTTGTTTGAGCATTGTTATTCTCCTTGCCTTCCAGCTGCCCATAGTAATGACAATAATCGAGGAGAATTGTGGTTTTAAATGGAAAGCAGTAAACTGTCAGCATAAGATTTGAGTGAACCACCTAGGACTGGCACAGCTGTACCTGGCTGCTGATAAATGGCACTGAGGACTTCCCAAATTCTGCAGCAGCAGACAGCAAAGCTGTATTTTTTAGGAAAGCCTTATTTGGAGAATTATTACAAAACCTTTTTCCTTTTGGAGGCAATGCTGGCCATGCTGCAGTGGAGGAGGCTGTCAAGTGTTGTTGCGCCTGATTTGCCTATATATACTTGCTTTCTGAGCTGCTCTTGAGACCTGAAGGAGTGTCTCTTCCTGATTTGCTAGATACTTGCTATTATGGTCGGTGCAGAATACCCTTGTGTTCCAGGGATCAAAGGATTCCGGGTGGAGAAGGAACATAATCCACACACACACACCAGACTGCTAGAAAGTTTATTACAAGATCCAGAGATACAAGCTAGAAAGAGAAATAACTAAAGGCTACCAAAGAACAGATTAGGCACAGATTCCTACCAACCCACACACTTGTCCAATGACCAGGAGGCCAGCTCTGAGGTGCATTGCGAAGAAACGGGGTGAGCAGGCACATACTTTTTGTGGGAGTCCCCGCAGAGGTAAGGTCAGCCATAAAGAGTAATTGAACCCTCCCTCTTCTCGATCTCTCTCAAACCCCGGGCTTTTTATATGCCAAAAAGTGCCAACTCATCACGATGCAGGAGGCCAGTCTGCGCCAGGAGGAGTGGCCTTGTTGGCTCTTTGCCGTGCACACTCACTTTAGATGATCAGGGTGGTCCACCACGGACCAGTTCCACAGTGTTAGACCCATCTAACACAAATACATCCCTGCCTTTATCTTGATCGGGGTGGTCCACCATGGACCAGTTCCAGTGTTAGACCCATCTAACACACCTTGCTAAGAGCAGTACCTCTGAAAATCAACTAAATGAGAAGATTTAAAATTTTCTAAGTACTGTGTGCCTCTTCAAAGAAAGCCTGGCATTCCTCTGTAAGTAGGTTTCCAGCTTTGAACATGAAGCTTCCTATCATTGAGTTCATTCAGATGGGACCTGTGGATGCTCATTAGACTATTGGGTGAATACGGTCTGGACTAACTCTCTGGCTTTCAGTTCATGATAAACAGATATTAAACTGCTTTGCCACTGTAGATGTGCATATGGCTAAGGGAGACATCAACTCAATCTTTGATGTAGGAATTTTGATTTTCTTGGATATATTTCTACAGTGGACTGTTTCTGGTCCTTCCCATACACATACTTTGAGACAGAAAAGTAAACAAGCAGGACTGAGTAAATGGCTTGTATAGACACAACCTTGAGGAGTCTGGATCAAGCGAGTAGAGCACAGGAATAGATGTGCATTGTCTTGAACTTGAATTCTGCACTGGATACCTTCACAGCCAGAGAGCACGAACTCAAAGCAAGTGTGCAGTCACTTTTTCAAATAGATTTGCACTCTTAAGCAACTTATATACTGCCTTTCTTCCTCTTCCCTAGATTAACATATGCCAGGTTTTGACAGTTCTTGTTGCAGCAGCATCCTAAATCTGTATTGTGACCTGTCTCAGTGAAAGGCACCAAGCTGCACAGGATTGAGTGTGCAGTCCAACTTCTGAATTTCCAAACAGCAAGCAAATGTTTGAATTGCGAATCACAATTAACTGCTAATTGGCCATAATGTAAATCCCTTCTGAATGGACAGGACAAATACTGAAACAAATGAGCTGTTATTTTTCAGACCGAAAGCTAGTCACTTAAAATGAAACGCTAATTCCAGCCAGGGAGGCAAGCTTTATATTTTAATCAAGTGTGACAGATCGAGAACAATAAATGAGCACTTAAGGTGAGGGGGTATTTATTTCCCTGCTCCAAGTTTATATGTGATAAATTCTACTGCCCAATGCAAAATAAAACTGTAGCTTAGATCCAGATCTCAAAGTAGTCTCAGCAGAAAATCTGAATAAAGACAGCAACACAAGAGACCACTATTTAAGCAGAACAAACTATGTTGTTAGGAAAGCTTCTGTAGGCTTGTTTGCTTGGTTTTATATACATGCATTAAGCAATTTTGCTGTTAAAGTAGAGCTTGGTCAACTTCAGCATAATTCAACAAAAACTTCGCTAAGAGCTATAAGGAGCTGAGACTTTACTGTGGTGATGTTTTACTCTGCAGCTGTCCTGCAGAGTATGCTCAGAACTCAAATATTGAAATAATATCATAGAAATTATTTGATGGTCTTTATTGTTACAATAAAATTCTGGTATTCCCTTTGTTCAAGGCACATCTTCAATAATGTAATTGTTTTTGTTATAGTTAGAGAGAGACAAAGTTTATGGTTGATGGGACTTCCCCCCCATTTTCAAAATGTTGAACTAAAATTCCAATGTTGTTCTTCTAAACATTGGCTAACATTGATTTTTAAAATCTCTAAAAAGAAACAATTATATTAAGTTCAGGTGGATGTTTTCTAACCAATTACACTTCTTGAATCAAGCATTGTATATAATTTATATATGTAATGTTCTAAAGAACTCCTCTCTTCTACATCTCAGTCTGTATATAAATAATTTATACTTTTTAATATTTCAGCACAACCAGTAGAGCTGAGGTTGCTCTGAACATTTTTTCCCCTATCCAAGCAACAAAATGTGCCTCAATTCAACATATATACAATTATTAAAACCTTTTCCATAATAGAGGGTTATGTTGAAAACAATAAAAAAAATCTCCATGTAGTGCTAACCTCAGATGAAATCCCTTGCAAATTATCTATGGGAGTGGTTTGGTTTTTTTGCTTAGTCAACTATTACAAGTTAGTGAGAAAAAAGTTGATAATATATTAGGAAACAAATAAGCCAAAAGAGCTAATTCCCAAGTGGATTTCTGGATAGTTTCCAGCATTTAATATTATACTGGTATTGTCACAGGCTGGTGCATTTCTTTATAAATTGTGCTCAGTTTACATCTCTCAGGTGTGCTTATGTCCTTTCTGGTACTTTGGCATTCTCCTGCAGCTGTAGTATTGCAAGTCCTACCACAGATACTGGAAATACTTGGTATTGCTGTGGCCAGGCAAAGCTGTGGCCAACTATCTGAAATTCAATTTACAGCTAAAGGTACGGATGTAAAAGTATTTTTTGCAGAACCTGCCTATTGAAACCAATGCAAAAAGAAGGGTATCTGAGTTGAGGAAATCCAGGTGCCACAGAAGTCGAATTTGCATTTCTTGGCTGGTTGATCTGCAATACATATCAGGGCGTGAAAAGACAAAGCTAAATTCTACTCAAGGAGTAAGTCTCCAGGGAAAGCCAAATACTAAGACCCTCCTATTTACTATATCGTTAATCTTTGTGTCTTTCTGACATTAAGAAATGTCTTGCTTGAGAGAAGCATTTTAAATCATGTTTCATTAGAAAGTTCTTTGCTTGAAATAAACTTGCATCAAGCCTTTATACAAGAGTGTTTTTTGCTATTTCTGTAATTTTAACCTCAAATGAAGCATAACCCTGAACTGTTTATTTTTTCTTTTTAACTTTTCAACATAAAAATCAGCTCTTCGGAATCATTAAAAGAGCAAAACCAAAATTTTTAATAAATAAATGTTGCATTTTTAAGCCTAAAATTGGAAACAAAAATGATGACAGCACATGTTGTTCCTGAACTTAAGAATGTAGTACAGAAATTTCTAACAATGTTCCATCTAATTCCAGCTCATTTTGGAATTTGCTATGGAAAAAACTTATGGAAACAGCATAAGAAACAGAATCCATAGAGTGGTTCTTCCCTGGTACACCTGCCAGCTCCCAGAACTGGCTGTTTCAGGACCTTTGATCCATAGTATCTAGACCATCGTAGCTGCCAACAGGTTCTCATCTTCATGCATTTGTTAAAAGTATTTTCTCCATCTGTCTTGTCATATCTTTTTTCTCCAACCATGCCTACCCATCCATTAACTGGTGAATGGCTTTCTAGCTCCTTTATAAGTGCTCACACATGCACACGTTAGGCACTTTTAAATGGCAACCCTTTAAAGGAAAACATAAAGGTAGCCAAAGATTAAAAGATACAGTCAAAAAGCACAAGCTAGGAAAGGTCACGGTAGACCTCATACATTGGCAGGTGTTCACTCCTAGATGCAAATGTTCACAACAAACTCCCTGTATCCAAGCTTGCTTTTATTTTATTGGGAAGGGGGGAAACAGCCTGCAGCGTAAGCCTACTGTCTTCCTAAGAGGTCTATTCATCAGTCACCAAGCAACCCTTGCAGGGGGCTTTGCTAAAAGTAGTACCGTGTATTGGAGGGCTGAATCTCATTTGCACTGAAGTTTCTTTCTAATACTTGAGGAATTACAAGGGAGCCTATTTTACACAGAATTCAGGCACAAATGCTGTATTACAAAGAGCATATCACAAATGCAGTGTGGCACTTCCCTTGCCAGTTTCTTTCTCCACCAAGGACCAATGCCATGGTGTGCTGAGAATTGGCTACGAAGTGCAAAGCATCCTCTGGGTTAGGGGTGGTCTCAGAATGAATGTTGTCTTGTGAATGGTGTTTCCCAGGAGAAACACCCCAGATTCACCAGAAGCCATTTTACCATTCATACGTCTATTAACTCTCCCCCCCTTCCCCAAACTTTCCTGGTAAACTTCAGGTGGAATTACCAGTGATCTCAATGAACCTTCTTCCAGGAGAATTAATCAGCTGGCCCTCCTCGGCTCCCATGGAGCCCTTAGAGCATCCTTCATTTGTTGCTCTCAGAGGCTTTGAGTTTCCTGAGCTGCAGGAAAGCAAAAAACCCTACATGACTCTCAAAACCAAAATGGTATTTCTTTCATCAGTGAAACACTATCAGTGGTTTTTAGCTTGTCAATTGGCAATTTTAATGCATCTGGATTTGTCCTGATGCACTGCTAAAAACTCTTGGTTATAAACATTTCAGGGGAGGCATTGTACTTTAGTCTCCTTTTTCTAACTGGGACTACAACTCAGTAACTAATAACAGTGCCACAAAGGCCCTTGCTCTTTCATTAGGTGTTAGGAGTGTATTCATGCTGCCTAGTGGTGTAACATTGATACAGGATGCTTCATGTTGTATTTTTCTCTCCTGCCTAAAGATGAAAGTTAAACTTGAGTAGTCTAGCTCAGTCCCTTGTTAGCTTTCTTTAAAGGGAAAATGAAGATCCTCATCCAAGCCAGCTTTTCAGGCAAGTTATATACATTTTTATTTATTGTTTCCCCTTCCATGTAGTTCCTAAATCAGCCAGCAGATTCAAAAGTCCTGAGCATTAGGTTCAAGACCCACAGCCTGTACAGTCTCTCCCTCTTCTTCCTCAGTGACACCACCTATAAGCAGGAGTGAAAAGCTGTTCGTAAGCAAAGGTGCTTTTTTGTCACATACCTCAGAAGCCAGCACTCAACAGATGGAAGTTAAAAAAGAAACATGTTGGCTGCCTGTGGCACATTTTGATTTGTCACTCAGCTCTGTTTGTTTCACTTTTAATGGGTCACTTAAACCGAACTCAGGACTAAAAATTAACATGGGGGGAAGGGGAGGAAATTAAACATTTAAAGTAAAAGTTTTGACTTGCCGCACTGCCAGCACGTGAAAACACCAGAGGGGCCCATGCTCCTCGCTGGTGGGTTGCAAGGACTATCCTGACGGTACTATCCTGGTACCCTCTTGCATTTCCCAGGGTGTCTGTTGGGGTCAGGCAGCCCCTGCCATCGAGAGATCTAAGGGCTGCAAGGGAGATGTAGGAATAGCAGGACTGTCCCTGCCTGTGGTGCGGAACAATGGGTAGAGAAGCTTTAAGCTTATACAGAAGGTTGGGAAAAGCTACCCTGCATCTCCTACTCAGCAACTGGAAAAGTAATAGGTTTTGATCCTTCCCAATGAATACATAATAGAGAATATGAAGTGAAGTTTGCAAAGGAAGAATAAAGAATATAAGAGACTGTATTTTTCAGTCACCCTTGTTTTGCTGCCTTGTTTTGCATGCTGGCTTTTGCATTGGAAATGGTCACAACTGTATGTTGCAGAGTCATTTTGTAGCTTCACAAATAGATTTGTGTTGCCAACTGGTAGCTAGAGAGCTCAGCACCTGACTGCCGGAGCAGCCCCAGCCATGCAGCCATTGTCCAGTCAGCAAACTTGGGCCCTATCTTTAAAAAATCAAAAATAATTAATACAATGAATGAACATCAGGTGAATTTCTTAATTAACGTATAAAGACAAGAGCAAGTGGTGGGATGTCTATTCTTTTGGTGAAAACTTCAAAAGAGCTGGGAAAATCAGAAGAAGAAATCCACCTGACAGGACAAGCTTGGGTTGGGTGGGTATCTCCTGAATGTTCACAGAGGCTATTTCCATCACTATTTTTTATTATTAATGGATGCAGGCAATTTGAAGGCAATTTAGTTATTTACTTTTCTTCTTCAAATCTCCTATGATTTTTCTATTAGATTTTATTGTAGCTCTTCTCTCATAAAAAACAGAAAAACATTTTCTTAGTTAAAGGAATCTCTGTGGGAGAGATGGAAAGAAAATGTTTGTGGATACTCTCTGAAAACAGAGAATTCACTTTGTATTCATGAGTAGTTGCCCTCTTACTTGTTCCCTGTAAATATTTATACAAGCATCTTTTTCCTACTGAGGATGTTGTGGAACCAGAAGGAGGTTTCTTGGGGAGTATTCCCATGGCAATGGCCCACTGTCTTCCCCAAGAGCTTCAGGGGAGCCTCGGAGATGGCTCATTACAGAGCAGCAAGGATGCCTTGTGATATGGGTTACCCACCACACACAGAAACTAATGAGTGATTAAAGCAGTAACGGTCATGGCAAATTCACAGCCTGAACTATGGTAGCATAAACTGTCTGAAAAGTAACTTTTAATGAACAAGTAATTAGAGAACCCACCAGGTGAGTTTGTAAATATTTTGGGGGAGGGAAGAACTAAACATTAACAAAAGAAAACTTTTGGCCAATGCTGCTATTCACAGTCCAGGCTGACTGTACCTTGCAAGCCTTTCTTTTAATGTGTTTCACCCTTTGGACACCATTTTACAGATGTTATACATCTATTTACAGTTTACCTGAAAATTGATTACAATAAAGGCCAAGTTTGTATAACTACAGTCAGTGAACATTTTGCTGCTTTGGGAGACAAACAGACCCCATGTCTGGCATAGGTAATAAGTTTACCTGCTTGTGCTTAATGGTGAAGAGTTTCCACTGTTTCTTAAAACCAGCAGAATTTTCCACATTCATTCTTGTGACAGTTCAACTAAAAATTCCTCAGTGTATTTTGTACTTCTCCAGTACAGCTGAGCTACTCTCCTTAGCTCCAAGTGTACCTTCCTGGGCATCCCCATCACCTGCTATTGCAGTGGGCCCATCCTAGGACTATTATCTTAATGAGTACTTGGATAAATCTCTCACAATCACAGCTTCTGAATTGTGGCACCACTGTTCAGAGCTGTGATGCTCTTCCCCAAAAAAGCTTCAAGAAATCACCTGAGGTCCAACAGTTATAAACTTTGTCCCTAGCAAAGGGTAGCTCGCGTAATGGCAGTATAGGAAAAGGGATTTCTCCAGGGGACCATTCAACCCACCTGCCTTATTCTGGATAAGCCCAGTTCAGCTCTTTTATGGTGCAGCCAGTGAAACACCTTGGCAGTTTCCAAAGGCAGGTTCTGATACACTTTTGTAGATTAACATCAAATATTCACAGCTTGTGGATTTGTTGAGGTAGGTTTGTTTCTTTCTTTTTATCATCTGCCCCTCAAACTGCTTTCTTCCCCAGCCAGCATTGCCTGGTCTGTTTGTGGCATACATCCATGCTTCATTCCAAACTCCAGCTGCAGAAAACTCCATTTCATTTATTTTTCCTGCCTCTCTTACTTGTAGTATTTTCTGCTAAATTAGGCATTCAAAACGTGTCTTGAGTCTTCGGAGAACAGCACACACATCTTCTTGTATTTGCTCAGTGATAATTTCAGGACATGCCTCTTCAGCATTAGTCAAGCTTGTAATGCAGGAGTAACATGAACCTGGTGTTCAGGGATCAGCCTGTTAAACAATCCCTAGTGCATCATCCTGACTTTGCATGAGAAAGCTATGACGTTGTACTCCAGTGCAACACACTGGAACAAAACCTCTGCTCGGTGTGTCTGTGCTTTAGAAAGGAAAAAAAAAAGTCCACTTGCATTTCTTCTTTGGTAACACAGAGATAATCTGCTTTGTGGAAGAGCATCAGCCCATAATGATTGATCCATGAAACGCATCATCCCTGCTGCCTGCACAGGCAAAAAAAGGTAGTGGGGAGCTGCTGTCACTGCATGAGCAGGTTTTGTTGTGCCAACATGTCCTCTCTCGAGCACTGCCCCTGAAAATCCACCAGCAGACAGCTCAGCAGGCCCTGGGAAGCCTTTCATACCTGCCTTACCTGCTCAGGACCAGCCTACATTAATAAAAACAAGGAGCAGGTTCAGGAATTCTTTCATCCTGATTTTGAAAATCTGTACTAAGCCTTCTGTGGGTTTATCCAACCTGTGATTTAAGTAACATACTAACATTTGGGGGATGGGAGCAATGTTCATGTAATGTGTTCTGGGTTTGGACATACCTTAAAGAAGCAAGAAGGCAGAAAACTGCTGTAGTTGAAGTAAACTTAGAATTTCTTTTTAGAATAAATGAAACTTAAGGAGAGTGCTTTGTTGCAGCACTGTCACCCAAGGGAACGCATGCAGCTCATCACCCTGCAAAGGTGGCAGGTAAACTCCTGGGCTCCTGCAGATGCCACATGGTTATAGCCTGAGGGCTAGTTAAGGGATGGGAATGTCCACAAAGACTTTTATACCTAATGCTTCTGAAGTAAAGTATGGCCAGTGGACTTGCCTGCTACAGAAGAGGTACTGGAATGTCATGTGGACAGGCAAATTTTGAAACCTGAGGCATAAGGAAAGGCACAACCCCAGGGGCTGCAGAACCTCAGAGCGTTTTGAAGAGCAGCAGCTGAAAACAGCGGACAGATGCTCTGGTCCGCAGGCCATTCCAGCTTCCAAAGTAAATGCAGATGTTGCTAACAAGCTAATGTTTTTTATTAAAGCAACACTTTGCTCTACCACAGGAGTGACATAAGAAAACACAGACAGTAGCTCCTTGGTGGCTCTCAGATCTCTGCCATCAAAACACTAATTTGATTAAATACTGTTACTTAACAGCACAACTAAAGACTCAATCATTAAAGTGAG
This sequence comes from Nestor notabilis, assembly GCF_000696875.1. Classification (NCBI taxonomy): domain Eukaryota; kingdom Metazoa; phylum Chordata; class Aves; order Psittaciformes; family Psittacidae; genus Nestor; species Nestor notabilis. The sequence goes on along the minus strand of NW_009933131.1, from coordinate 16,412 downwards.
GATTTAGTAGGATTAAACTCAGTGTTGAAATTAGGAATGTAGTGAGAGAAAGTTACAGGAAGAAAACCTGTTATTTATTATCATGCAAACTCTTGCTATTCATTCAATGATTGATACCTTTCTTTAGATATAAAAAGAACATTAATCAGGCTTTCCATGGGAATTTTATTTTTAAACATGCTTTTTGGCTATTCTCTATATGAATATCAGAAAAGGAACATACAGCAAAATAAGCAGATTTTCTTGCAGAATGATTTCTTGGAGATGTATCTGCACACACTGATCCTCCTGTGATCCTTCACTGTTGCCTTCCATTTAGCAATACCTATAAGCTCTGTGGACAAAAGCTGCAGTAGGTAATGAGACCTTTGCCCCTCTGCACTAATGATCAGGGAGGAATGATCTCAAAAGTTCTTCACCTGCTTTAGCAGGTGAACTGCTACCACTGCCCAGAACTAGGAGGCAAACAACTAAAGAAGTGGAGGAACCCTTTCCTGTGCTTCAAACCCTTGGAATGAAGCAGCTTCTTCCTCTTAAACTCCAGCCTCCTTCAGTGACGCTTTGTGAACCAGCATATATGCAAAACTGATACAAAACTAGTCAAGTAACTGATTTAAGCTGAGAAAGTAGCTTAGGACTTGGAGATGGAAATTACAAAGTCTCTGGCAAGGAGGATATTTCATCCAGTGAGGACACAGTGATGTTTCTATATGCTACTCTAGCCTTCCAAATGGTGTTTCTGCACTGAGGAGAAACAGAAGCAACAGTGTGGCACAGATCACAGGGATCCTTGAGGAGAAGGATGTACCACTAAGAAGCTGTTCTCTGCTGTTGCAGAGGGCTACTGCAGAGTGAATTCATGTAAGGCTGTATCTGTGTAGTCACTAAGGAAAAAAAATGCTTTGGAAAAGGGACTCCTAGAATTGGAGGAGACAACATTTCACAAAAGGTTTGAGGCAGACCAGTCCCAAGCTGCCTCAGGACTGCATTCCCTACTGCCAGCTGTGTGCAAGTGGAGTTCAGGACACAGGGAAAGGGACAAAGACACGTGGAGACTGCAGTACATATCTGAGCTGTATTAGACTAATTTATTTAGCTTGCTGTATCTTCCAAGTTAATGATCTGTCCTTTTTTCCCTCTCTGTAAAGTTTCCCCCACTTCTCAGAATAATTTCCTGGGGGGGAGAGTGGAATTGTGGTTTCTTGCAGGTGTTTGAGGGTGGAATTTCCCAAATTCCATAAGTTCTACTATCTAATGATAGACTTACACTAATAGCACCATGCTGCTGACAGCAACATCTCGTACAAGGGTAACAGGGATGAGGATCAGCATCTATCACCTACTGGTGTACTCTTTTAACAGTCCAACACAACTCCAGACCTCGCTGTTCACGACCACCTGTGATTACGTATGAATATTCATTTATGTTTATTATTGCTACATTTTATTCAGCAAGTTCCTTTTCCAGCTGTCCTTGATACTTCTAACTACACTTGAAGTCAGTGTCTGACACAAATGCACATCACTGCCTCCAAGAGGGGATGAGCAGCTGGCAAAGAGAACTCTAAAACAGTTTGCTCTGGTGATTCCTTTGGAGTATGTAAGTAAAAGGGTTTTAATTCATCTCAGTGAATGCATTTTTATGATCTGTATTGCTGAAATTATACTTGTGATGAAATAAAATAATTTAAAAAGATACTCTCCTCTCTTCATTGTATTTACGATTAACAAAGTAAATGAAAATTCAGCCTTTTGTCTACATCAAATGGTATTGCATTTTGGAGTGAAATTGGGCATTCATCACCTTCTGGTGAGTTTTTTGAAGCTTATACGTACCTTTCTTTTTCTCCCTTTCCTTCCTCCTTGTGTTTCTGAATACTGGTAGATTAAAGATGACTAGAAACTGGAAATGCTTTTAGAAAAGGTCTTGAAATTCTCACACATGCAGACCAAAGAGGGACCAACAGAGAAATGTAAGCCCTCGTCTTTCCTATTAACATCACAATCAGGCAATTACTTGGAATACTTCATACATATTATACATATTCCACCAATTATTTTTTTTTTTGGTCTCCATTAAATAACCTATTTTATGCTAATCTCAATTTACAGAATTATACAGCAGCATTGGTTTACTCCTCCCTTCCCAAGGTTGAGAAACAACTAACCTGGCAAAGAACAAGTTCTTCAGTTTGTAAACCCTCCATGAGTAGTTTTTATATGAGAAGTCACTTAAAGACTAGAATTGGCATATAGAAAACCTGTTTAAGGAAAAGGCGGTAGGAAACAAAAACAATAGCATGTCACTGAAAATTTATCCATTGTGAACTGTAACGAGAGAATTACAGGAAAGATAACTTTTATTCACTTGCATGTATTTTTGTATTACTACAAAGGAATTATCTGTGTAACTGAGACAAGAACCAAGTATCTCCAAATGACAAAGTGTCCTTGGCCAAGTTTTGACACTGATGCAGATAGAAGCAGGATTTCTGCATGACTGTGTGGATGGCATGGACTTCAGTCAGCTATGGGACATGACTGTGAAAAGGAAGACGGGCAAGCAGGAAAGAGCAATGTGACCTCTTTGATCTTTGTGCCTTTTAATTCATAGATCTGTTTTTTGTGACATTGGGCTGATTCTGTGCTCTTCGCATTCTTTAACAGAAGCCAACATAAACCTGACAAAATCAGGCTCTTGGTATTTTGTATGTGTCAAGTGTTTGACAGAAACATTTTGCTTGCAGTTTACCAACACATACCTCTGACAGATGAGCCAAAAACATATTGCTGTAATCCATCTTGTGCTAAAATGCAAGAATTAAATCTCTCAAGGTATATGGTCAAGATGAGGGCAAATTCAAGCAACTCTTCCATAACTTTCTGAGTACTAAAATGTGGGTATGCTTGAGAAGGGAGAGCTACAGCATGGCAAAGTGAATGTGGATGCAGAACAGCACTGCAAACAATAGGCCAAGTTTTCATCTAAGACCAATTTTTGTTCAAGAAGCAACACACAGTTGCTTAAATAAAAACTGAGCAAAGATATGGAAAAGCCGCCCCATGTGCGTTCTACCATTCTGTCTTCATAGGGGAGGAGATATTACAGCCATTGTACAACAGATAGACATTTCTGTGTTTTCAACTTAAATCCCAAGAGCTGAATCACAGCCATTCAGTCGTTCTTAAGAGCATATAACCCCTGCATGTGCTTTTGGTGGGTCTCAGATCTCTACCATCAAAATACTAATTTGATTATGTAGTGTTTCTTAACAGTGTAACAAAAGACTCACTTTCAGCTAATGTGGTGCTACTACTTGGCAGCACAGATAGTGCTTTACCCTCGAGTGCCTGACCTGGCCTTTTTACCATTACATCTCACCACCTCCCTAACCCTCAGTACCGGAGTCATGTGTTTCTTTGTGTGCAACTCAGACTGTGCCACGGGCCCTGCCTCCTGAGTTTGTCTCACTCAGCTCCTTAGCACACCTTGTGTATTTACCAGTGTTGTTAGTTGTCAATATTAAACAAGGTCAGTACTGGGATATTTTTTTTATTTTGTCCCTTCAAATCCTGTTCTAAAACCTTGTCTACAACTGAAATTGCACTTAAAGGCCCTTAGTTGCCTGAAAAACTTTTTCTTCCACTTTCCTAAGTTTGGGTACTATTGTCTTTGTTTCTGGAGCTGTTCCTTCAGAGTTGTGCAATGGAGATTTTCCAGTCTCCCTCGCACAAAGCATTTCAACTCTAAGCGCATCTATTAGAAAATATTTTGAACTTCCTATCCCATGGAACAATTTTGTATTTCAATTCCTTCTCTCCCTTCTGGAATTGGTACCAAACAGGTGTGTCCTATTTATTTGTATGTCTAGAATTCTGCCCATACATGTAATTTTTATAAAAGCTGAAGTGTAGAATAATACAGAAGAATGGAAAAGAACAAAGACAACTGACCTTTTTTTTTTTTTTTTTAATGTTGTTCTTTTGATGTAGTATGAAAGTACAGATATGAGATCAAGTGAGATCTTTTTTTTTCTTTTTTTTCCCCCCTCAATAAAGGTATTCAGGAAGTTCTTTAAATAAGGAATCTGGGTTGTACGTTTGTCATGCAGACTTTCCAGCAAGCAATTAAAGCTCAACATTTACAGTCAGTTAGATGAACCAGATGTATTCCTGGCAAGAGAGAGCGTGAAAAGCAACAGATTTTGAAGTACACTGACAGCCCTTAATCTTCAGACAGAAAAAGCTCTGCTTAGGAAGCCCTCCAGTAAGTAAATTTAGTTCATCATGTGTTACTTAACAGCTCTGTTATTTAGACTTTTGATTGTTGCGGACTTAAGATTGGGCTTTCTTACTTTTACTATCATCTTCAGCAGAAGTGAAAGGAAAGGTTCCTAGTGAACTAGATTAAGTCTCTGTGAACAACATGAAGTGTTTTCATCTACCACCTTATTTTAAACCAGATGACTGTTTTTTTTCTCTCTCTCTTAATGGGAGTAGATCTGTAATGTAAAGACACTCAGCAAAGTAATGTAGTCAGACTGTGCTAACTTGATTTTGCCAAAAGCAATCAGTATATGTTAGGTATATTGTAAAGATGACCACACAAAATGATTTTCTTTATAGCTGCTGCAAAATCAAGAGAAAAAATTGACCCTTCATTATATATGTAATAGATGCCTATTTCTGTTTGAAGGGAAAAGACAAAAGAATGTGGGCATTAACAAAATGAAAGAGGTACAGTGGGCAGCACAGGAATGCTGTGAGTCAGGCAAATCTTTACTGCAATAAAAGCATTTTCTTAGATCCAAGGCTGACAGCTCACAACTGTTCCTCCACCAGAGCACAAGCCTTCCCATTCCTAAATGTTAAATGGATCCAGCCTTTAGTTTGATGCAAGCGTAGGTGTGACATGCTGTCTCATTCACCTGCTTAACACCCACTTTGGTGGCACCTTCGACTGAAAAGTCTTTAGCAGTCGTTGCCAGGTATAACCTCTCTAAACTGCCATCTCCTAACTTTGGGAAGTGGACAGAACCTGGCAGCTTCATACAGGGCTCTGAATTTCTCCTGACCAGGATAAGTCTTAGATTTTTTTGGATAGGGATTCAAGGAAAAGAGCAACAAGAAAGAAATCCAGAGAGTATCCTACATAAAGCTGCCATATTTTCTGGGTTTGCTTTATAGACAACCAAAGCTTATTTCGGTTTCTATTATGAGGTACAGTAAAATAATGAAATGTTATCAATTTTCCTTGCCACAAGACATCTGCCCATCATTCTGCCTCTGCCCAAAATAACTGGCATCCCCAGTGCATTATTCTGGCTGCCATTGTTTACTAGAAGCAGCTCGGCTGGAGCACAGAAATGCAATCACACTCTTCCTGATATTGCACAAGATAAGAGGGAGCATCAAACAACATAAAGTCCAGGGTTATTTTTCATTTCCATTTATATTTCTTTGGATTATTTTTTTTTTCTTTTTGTGATTAAACTCTGCTTTTGATATTTCAGAGCATGAGTGCATCTCCCTCACCCTAAACTAAAAGTTTGTGGGGTGAGGGAATAAAACTTCTTTCTCTACTGAGCAGTTTCCTAGAGGAAAAGCAAGGGTCACCCTGGAACAAGCTGCAGCAATGTCTGGACAAGCTGCTCTGCAGTAACCTAAGCCTGTCCAGCCACTCCACAACTGATTAAAAATGAACCTCTGGCTAGGTCACTGGTGCAAGAGGGCAGTGAGAACTCTTCCTCCACTACTATGTCTGACTGCAAAATGATTTATTTCATAGGTGAAAGTCCATTAGGCTTAAAACATCCAGTTATTTTTCAGCTATCATTGCAGAAAAAATAGGCTTGTTTTTAAGAACAGTCTCGATTTCAGAGTGTATTTTGCTGTATAATGAATTCTCTCATTTGTGGCAGCCTCAGAGGCTGTAAAAACTCTTCCAGCTTGCAAACCTGAAGTGCTATAAAAGTTTTAAGACATTAGATGTTATTTCGTGAATTATTGAAAATGGTATTGTTTGAAAGGCTTGCAAGCTTAGCAGAAAGGAGGGGAAACAAAGTTTGCATTTGAAAACAGAAAGAAAGAAAGAAACTGCTGGGGGTTGTTACTGAGTCAGTGAAGGAAGAGTCGTCCAGAAAAGTACGCCAGGTTACTCCAACATCTTTTTAATGTGTACAGCAACTTCTACACAGCCCTCCTTTACAGGGAAAATCAGGACTGGGCATATATTCAAGAGACAAACTGAATAAGCAACAGTTTCATACTTAATAGCTTGTGGTTTTGGGTATGTAAAACGTGTGTTGATGCTATTTGAATAAGTACGGGTGAACAAAACATCTGCTTGCTGCAGTGTTTGGTTAAGAAATTAAGTTTTTTTCTTTGTTTTCTAGAAGAGGTTTAGCAGAAAACCATCAACAAACCTTTGACTTTTACTTCTGAATAGACTTGGGATATAAATCTATCCAGCTAATTAATCTATCTAGAGATCTGGCTTTAGTTCAGTGTTTCCTATTGACCAGTTGCAGGCAGCACTCAGCTCAGCAAGCAGAGGTTTTGAAGTGCCCTTTGGAAGCACTTATCTTGCCCTGTTCGTGTAAGAAGCCTAGGAGTCTTGCTTAGGTTTGGAGTGATCTCTGGCATCAAGTCCTGCAGCGTTTTGGTAATAGGCATTGAATTCCTTTACAAAGCCTGGCTGTTTGACACTTTAACACTGCAAATGCTGTAGCACGATAGTTCTTGGGTAGCAATTTCAAGTAATCAAACTCGTATGCAATCTTTCAAACTCTACCCACTGCACTAGTTGTACCCTAGTGGTTTTTGAGTCATGTTTCATCCTGCAAGTCAATGAAGATAGAATAATTAATTACTGACCTGAAGCAGAGACTGCTGTGACAAGCAGCAGCCAACTCCATTAGTGTATTAGCATTACAAATGTAAACCTTAGAATTAAAGAAGCAGAGCTAATATTTAATCTTGCTCTTATTTCACCTATACTGCTTAAACTCAAGGTGCAACTGAAAAGAATTTTCAGTGATAATTCTGTAATGGAAAAAAATGCAGTAACCAAAAGGAAGTGTTTACGTTTTAAATTAATAAATCAATATGGCAAGGATTAAGATTAAAGTAGGTGTCCATGTAGCTACATAATACAAACATAACTTTAAACAAGACAAAGAGTTCTTTTGAGTAACAAAAGCTAAGAACTTAGCCTCAAGGCTAATCATTCATTTAACCTGACAGTTACTTCAGAAGGTTTGGATGACTCAGAATGGAAGTTTCTGGGGGATGCTCTGCACAGATAGATTTTATACTTGGCAGCTATCATAGCATTTTATTCCTGAAAAAAAAAGATTCTGTACACCAGGCATACAATTAGACACAAAGCACCGCAATCATCATCTTTCCCCCAACTTACTATCATTATTTGTCAAAATCTTTTCTCAAAAAAAAAAAAATTTATTTTTTTTTCTTGGCCCTGTCAAAACCAGATTACTTTCCCTTTAGCAAGTCAAGTGATTCAGCTCAACTGAAGTTTATAGGAATGTGGAGGCACTTTTCTGGATCGCATTTAGGATTAGCACTAGTAGACCTGGTTTTACTGAAGCAAACTGCAGAATTCACAATTTCAATAGGAGACGGTTTCACAACTACATCATCTCTTTTGATATAATTCGACTTTTCCTCTTCTATTGCTCAGCTATACAACATTTCTATATTATCATTTAATACAAAACAGTATTCAGAAGGCGTATTACAAGTAGAAAATATGTTCCTGTTTGCTAAGGTCAAGTATGATAATGCACTTTTTAATTTATTTTCATTCTGTAGCTCTGCACAGTTTATATTTATCTGTGACACCGATTTACACTGAACTTTTAATGTGGTGGATTTTTCTTTTAAATAAAGTTACTAATATCCTTATAGTAGATGACAGAATAATGCTTTGGCATGGGAAGATTTTTAACTAGAAAATTACTTCCTTCTACTTCTGCATGAAGTATTTATCAGAAGAGTTACTGAGCGAACTTCAAGACTAATTTTTTTTTATTCTCCTTAACTGATCAATTGTGCGGGCATTGTGGTTTAATAGAAGGGATGTAAGTAGTCTTTACACAGGATTACTTACATCTATAAGCGTTTTAGATTTGCTGGCCCTGAGATTTCACTGAGAGCTGTTCGGTGCAGTAGCAACAGAGGAAGGAATGTCCCGATAACTTTCTTTAACAAACTCCAGCAGAACTGTTGCATGTAACAAGCTGCCAGCAAATAAAGTAAATCTGAGAAAGGGGAGGAAATACAGCCATATCACATCATTTCAGAGGGGATGGGAACGTTCTCCGTAAACGTTCTTGGTTATAACGTATTGATTCTTAACTGTGATTTACTGCTCAACACAATCATATTTATTCCCTGCACAGACACGAATTATACAATTTGTGGCTGCTAACAGCCAAAGGAGAGAAAAAGTCCATTCCAGACCTCAGCCACAAAATTTTAAGGATTCCAACATACATAAAACCAACGGAGAAACTGTAATAATCTTTAACACGTTTTCAGTAATGAAGGTTTTACAGGGGAATGAATTCCCGGGGTGAATTATACTAATTCAGTCTGCTTGCTTACAGAAAATGCTTCAAGGCCTTCATTGTGGATTGGAATTGTATTCAAAAAAATCTATTTGCAGTGATCTCCGGAAGGGGGGTGGGAAGGAATTGTGCGAGCACAGCGTAAATGTTGGGGAAAAGGAGACCACACGGTAGCACTGGCACCACCGAGGGCGAAGTGCTGGCTCCTTTTTGTGAGAAGCTTTTGGCATTTCACCTGAACAGACGTGAAATGGAGCTGTGTCACCACCAGAACCTTCCACAGGCGAAGGCCGGGAGATGGGTCTCGGTGTGA
>NW_009933131.1:0-7477 GCF_000696875.1 Nestor notabilis | reverse complement strand
GTGTGAGCCGGGGCCCCCCCCCCCCCACCGCTGCGGCGCCATCTCGCGGGGCAAACCGCCATCAGCCCTCAGCACGCTGGTCACGTAGGCACTGCTCCTTCCAAGCGGTCCCGAGCGCCTCGGCCAATCAGAACGACGCGTGTTGCGGGGCGGGGTGCGGAAGCGAGTAGTTCCCGCGCGCGTCGCCACAGCGGAGGGGTGTGCTGTGGGCCGAGGGCTGCCTCGGGGCTGTTGTGTTGAGTGCGGGTTATGCTTGATGTGTTAAAACAGTCCCATCTGCAGAGGGAGCAGGCTAGAGCGAAGTTTTGACTGTAATAACAGTTCTGCTGTGCCGTCGTTCTGCCAAGTGTGAGAAAGAAGCTCGTCAATTTTAGCCAGGGACAAAGTCCATAGAGCAAAGAATATTTTATTTACAGCGCTGGGAGCTTCACAGGGTATTTCTCCTCTGTGGCTCAACTCTAGCTTTCCAAAAGGCTCCTTTTTATCTTTCATATTGTTATATATTCATAGTTTTTTCTGAGGATAGGCAGCATGTATTACAATTACTTCCAGGAACTGGTATGCGGAATGACTTCGCAAGCCGTTAGGATTGTGAAATAGGTATGCTTTATTCAGCGCTGGGCGCATGGGGGATTGCTCCTCCAAAAGCATGCGCACCTCAGCTTTGTTGCCCTCTACATTTACTCACTATAAGTATGCATAATCATAAGATGATGCAACATGCCTATACATATTCATAACCTATCCCTGCTTGGTATTAATATAGCTAAAAGGTTCTTTACGCTTGCGAAGTGCCTCCCAGTGGTCGTGGGCCGGGGTCTTAGGATGAAGTAAACGAATCTTCCTCAGGTGTGAACTTTTTACCTCTGAACGTTGTGCATGCTCCTTAGTCGTTTGGCCTCTGTCCAGATCACAAGGCAGTTTTCAACCAGTTTTAAGCTTGGACTGTATTGTTCCATTCTGTTCAATGACCGTGTTAAATAATACTGTAAGGTACAGCTGGGAAGGTCATGTTACATTTGTCAAGAATACCTATTGTTTAGCAATTAATTAGGCTCATTAAATGCGGTTGCAAGTTGAATTTTCTATATCGGAACAAGTCTCTTCCCTTTGGCGCCTGCGCATTGCTCTCTGGTGGTCCTGGGCTGGGTTCTCTGAGATAAAGTAAGAAGTCTTCCTCACGATGCTTTCGTCACCTTTGGCACAGTTAGTTGCTTCTCCAACCGCAAGACCAGCTGAAACTGGCCCTATCAATGGCTTCCTTCTGTTGCTTTAGCAAGTGTTATGCTTATCTTACGCTCAGGATAAGCTAGACTAGATTACCAGAAACTACTTACCAAAGCTAGGTTGCTGGTTTGCTTAAATATCCACATAAACATTGAAACCTAACACACATTAATGTTGCCAAAATTATGAACATTAAACAAATAATTGTGTTAGCTGAAGCAAAATTTTCTCATTCAGTTATTTATTACATGAGGAAGCCTAAAAGAGCAGCCACTGCCTATGATGGCGAGTTCTGGGTTCTGCGCAGAAACAGAGCCTCTGGGAAGGAGTATTGCCCAGCTCCAGATAAGAAAACTCTACAGAGAGCCCAAGTAGGCTTGCTCAGTCTGGTGCTGAATAGGCAAATAGGGCAGATGTAAGCGCTGTGGATAGTAACCTGTTTATTTTGAGTTCTGAAATGAGAGTACTAGTGGCTCTTAATGCACAGCATGAGTATTCACTTTTGCTTTTTTAGTGGAAAGAACAATCAATTGCTTTGAAAATTAAGTGCTCCTCTTCAGAGTACCGAGCACAAACTGCATAGTTCAAAGTGATCTGTGCTACTCCAGATCTAAGATATAATTGTCTAAAAAGTCTTTCTAGAGAGAGTGGTAAAAGCTCAGCTCACATCTATATGATCCAGTACTTTTGTGAATATTGTACAGCTGGAGAGAAGGAGGTGAAATCACTTGTGCCACTGACTTCTGAGTGTCCTTAAAAACAGAATTCACTTCCAAGCTCTAATTAATTGATGAACAATAAGCCAAAATAAAAAAAAAGTCAATCCTCGGGCAATAGCTTATGCCAAGTCTGCCTGTGAAGTATTTACGGTGTCTGCTCTTTAAGTTGTAATGGCAGGTTGTATTTTCTTCCGTAATGTTCTTAAATATATAGTGACAAGTGATAATGCAGTCCCACAGAAAATCCCTTGGACATGAAGCATCTGTAAAATGCCTCTTGAAGAGACCTTTCCATTACAGCTTCCATCTCAGTGTATGTGTGAGGAGAAGGTTCAGCTCGTACTCCTTCCCAGAAAAACCTACAAAGACCATTCCCTGAATTCGATGATTCATGGGTCATCTCTCTCCTAGTCATTTGTACCAGCTCTCTTTTTGGTTCCTCAGCACATTTGCTCAGCTGAAGCCACACTAACAGGGAGCTGCTGGGACAGCTGGAGGGGCTGCTCCATGCCTGAGATAATGTTGCCTTGCTGTGATGAGGTTGAGGTCTCGCCACTCCACCTCATGCCTTGTGGGAATGGCTTCTGCTACCAGTTTGAGGGAAACACAACTTCCTAGGATGAGTCAGTGTTCAGTCAGTGTGCTCTCATCAGAATCTATTAAAAGCTGTTTAACAACTGTGAACTTCAGCCTATCATACGGTGTGCAGCATCTGGAAAATACTGATGAGCCTCCCTCATCTATTCCACACAATAGTATTATCTGTATAAACCAGTACATCATTGAACAGTATTGATCTTAAAATTGAGTTACCAGAACAAGAGCATTTCCTGTATGTTTTCAATATCAAGTCCGTGTGTTTCTGTCTATAATCATCGCATGAGCCCATTGATGGGTTCAGTAGTCTCCGTGTGGCAATTTTAAAAGTCAATACGGACAATGAGTGGGTGTATTTTCAAACATCAGATACATTTTAATTGTTCTTATTTAAAGGTACAAGCCCTCAGTCAAACAATGTCTTACAGTCTTAGAGCAAAGCCTGCTGCAGTAACACAGGCATGGGTTACTTAATCAAGTTTAAAGACGCATTAACCATGAAAACTGTAGTACATCTGATTTAAAACACCATTTCCCCCATGTTTGGTTTTGTTGCCAACTTTACAAAGACAAGTTTTTGCCTTTATCTTTACAAGATGAGCAATACAGCTTTCAAAAGTAAATATGGGCAGTATTCCACTTGGTGTGTGGGCTGCTAAGAATAGCTCAAATTAAATGAGTTGTAAATTGGGGGCTTTCGAAATACCATTTTACAATGACTGATACAAGTTAGTGATGAGGTTTGGGTGCCAGAGCTGCATGTAAAGTTCTTGGTACTCTCTAAACGTTGTGTCTTATCCAAGCAAATATTTGCATGTGTTGTGATCACCCAGTGTTATTTGCACAAGTTCTATTTCTACATAGACAAGTTCAGATAAAGTGCATGCAGAGGCTCTTATATTTTTGGTGCCTTTCCAAGGAGCTCGGGAACAGGGCATGAAGATGATTGCAGTGAGGGTCCAGGCAGTCACAGGCAGGCATGTAGTCTGCGCTTCTGTTATTAATGAGCCAAGTTTGCAGCTGGTTTCTCCAAACTGGAGAAAACTCTATGCTTGAAATTATTCTTGTTCCTTTCTAGTTGGACTCTCTACACAGATAGTGCTGGAAAAGCTCATAGCCACTTACAGGAATGTATTATTACATACGTTACGAAGGTGGTGAGGCACTGGCAAAGGTTGCCCAGAGAAGCTGTGGGTGCCTCATCCCTGGCAGTGCGCAAGGGGCTTGGAACAACCTGGATGAAGGTGGAAGGTGTCCCTGTGGCAGGGCGTTGGAACTGAATGAGCTTTAAGGTCCATTCCAACCCAAACCAGGATTTTCACTATGATTAAAAAAAAAAATAAATAAAAAATAAATATCTTAGGAGCTGGTCCAAACATTTCTCACTGTTTTGTTTGCCATGCTGAAAGGTTTTGTTGAATGAATAGTGAATTCAGCAGAGTCAGTATCTTCTGTTGGGAGTTGAAAATGGGCAGGGAAGGGGGAAGTTTATGTGGTATTGTAGTGTATGTACAGATTGTCTCAGTCACTGCCACGCTTTGTTGTGCACATTTTTATGTACTAAGGGCAACAATTTTGGCAGGTGAGAAGCAACAAAGAGCTGTGTATGTCAAATGAGCTGTATTGACTTATTCTTGACATCGTACTGGGGTCCCAAACCTTTACATTTTGTTTAATTGTTCTCACTTGTAGCTTTGTAGACTAATATAGGAAAGTAAACCTGTGCATTCCAATGTGGCAGAAGTAATCTGGATGACAGCTTCTTCAAGGTTACAGACAAAGTGAAATTACTGCACTGTAAAGCTGTCACGAGGGTATAGCATTTCTAACTGTTACTGAGAATCTGGTGCTAAAGTTGAAATGACAGGCCCATTGGCAGCTTGGGAGAAGTCTACACAAGTTTATTGGGAAGTAACCTTGTAAGAAGCATCTCCAGATTCATTTTGATACAGAAATGTTTCACAGATTAAAATCTGTTAAATGTGAAAATAAAATCATCAGCAACTGAGAAAAGCCCAAACCTAGGGAAATAACTTGTAATGAAATCAGTCTCTTATGGACTTCAGAGAGTGGCATTCTGAGGCAGTTTTACCTTTTATATTCTCATCATTTCCTATTTGACTTTTACTGCCAATTGCTTTAGCTATTGATTAGGAAAGGAAGAATGTGACTACATTTTTGAATGATTGTTGCACAGTGCTGTTAAATATGATTTGCAAATACCAGCAGTCAGGATTCATCTGTGTAAGGAAATATTGCACCATATGAAAAACCCTCACCATCAGGGAACATCAGAGAAATGGGAGGCCAAACAGGGAAATGCTCACAGTAAAACTGCTGGGATGGCATTGCAAGGAAGGCAGATCCCTCCACCTCTAATTATAACAATCTCTGGTCTGAGAACCTGTATGGGGCGGGGGGGTGTGTGTGGAAGTAAAAAATAAAAGGTGGGGGGAAGGGGAGCATAAAGAAGGGAGGGGGGAAGGGAAAAGAAATTGGGAAGGAATGGAAAAAGGGAGGGAAATGAGGGGAGAAAAGGAAAAAAGAGGGAGAAGGGAGAGAAAAAAGGGGGGAAAGGAAGGAAAGAGGGAAAAGGGGAAAAGGAAAACAGGAAAGTGGAAGAGAAAAAAGGGAAAAAGAAAACGGGGGGAGGGAAGGGAAAACAGAAGGGGAGAAAGAAAAGAGAAAAAAAGGGAAAAATAAGAAAAAACCCACAAGAAAAAAAAAAAAGGAAAAGGTAAAAAAGGGAAGAAAAAGGACAAAAGGAAAAAGGGGAAAAAGAAAAAAGAAAAGGGAGGAAAAAGAAGAGGAAAAAATGGTAGAATAAAAAAAGGGAAAAAGGGTGAAGAGGAAAAAAGTACAAAAAGGGGGAAAAAAAGCAGGGAGAAAAACAAAAATGGAGAGAAGAAAGAGGGAGGAATAATAAAAGGGAAAGTTTTTAAAAAAATGACTCAAGGGGGGAAGAGGGGAAGAATCAGACAAAAGATGGGGAAAGGGAAGGGGAAATTGTGGGAAGGAAGAAAGGAAAAAAGGGAAAGGGGGAAAAATGAGGGGGAAGAGGACAAAAGGAGGGAGAGAAAGGGTGTGGGGGGAAGGCAGGAGATGGGAAAGGTGTGTGCAGTGAGCTGTCTGGTGCAGCATCATTCTCTGAATACCTAGTGCAAGTCTTAGTACAGTATTATAGTGCCTGATGAAGTGGCATAGGCCCACGCACTGTGGGGTCTGGCCTTACAGCCTCTTAGGAGTGCCAAGGATATTCTGATTTCTCTGTCAGATTCTCCTAACTGATGTGGAGTGTGCTGCTTTCATAGCACAACAAGGTCGTGGGGGCTGGCAGCCTTGGGAGTCTGCAGGTTCTGGGGTCTCTGGGCAGAGAGCGGGTGCAAGCAATGGCCCTACCTTAGATGTTTTGATAACTGCTAACCAAAACTTTACACTTAATCTTACAGCTCAGTACTAGGAGCTTTGTATGATAAAAATATTATGTAATCACCTCGCGTTCCTGCACTGTTCAGGAAATTTGAAAACTGATAATCGAAGCAATATGAACTTCTCTCTGTGAGCTTGGTAATATTCTGTGCTCCACTAATATGTCATCTCTGGGCTTTTACCCTTTAAAACCTATTAAAAAAAAAAAAAAAACCAAACAAAAAAAAAACCCCACCAAAACTAACTCATTCCAGTTTCTATAGTCTCTAATTTTGTTGTTATCTCTTTTATTACACATCCCTTAATTCCTCATGGGTGCTGAGGGGGGAAGGCAAAGATGTCTTTACTGGTCAGGTTTTGAAATCTTGTGCTTTTCTCACTCAGCATAGCCAAAAAAATCAATGATTAGAGCTTCCTCTGTTATTAGCTTCATTTCTTTGGAAAGATACTGTGGAGGCAGGGACTGGAGGTGAACAGAGGTAAAATTTGGAGGTTTGAAATGGAAAAAAAAATTATCATAACAGTTGCAGGAAGGGAAAGAAAAACTCAGTAAGAACTGGGGTTTTGGATTATCTGTTAGCAGTTTTAATCTGAGTCGTCTTTGCATGCATAATTAGTTCACTCTGGAGATATTACTAAGAGATGTAACTGGAAGAATACTCGGGGTGCATACTGTGAATCACTGACATGACAATTCAAATAATAATATCTGATCAAGAAAGAGGTACTGTGGACACACATATCTCTCTTAAGACTGAAAGGCAATTTCCGTAAACGAAGCAGTAATTTTATATGATCATATTTATCAACATCAGAAGCAGAAGGATATAATTTATCCCTCGGTTTTCTTTGCTATGAATAGTTTATAGGTAGGGGTCAGCCAAAAGTGAAGATGTTCAGCTAATAACAGTATGAATTTGTTAAACAAAATATAATGCAGGTTGGCCCTTATAAGAGAACAAAATAATACTGGATTTGTATTTCCACACCTGGCAGGTGGGTCATTGAGTAAGTCAGTGCCTGGTATAGGGCAAGAAGCAGGGGAGATGGTAAATGCTGCTGCTCTTATGGTACACTCAAGGTGGTTATTGCTCAAACATGACGAGTGTAGGCTGGGTAGTATGGCTTTCTGAAATCCTGTTCTGGGGATGTTCACCACACTAACGAGGCAGGAGTGGGAGCACAGGTACCCAAGCAGTGGTGCAGTCCCCATTTCATCCTCTTGCTGTGGCCTCAGCGGGACCGAATTCAACCAGCCCTGGCGGTAGCCATGCAGGATATGTAGCAAAGTCTTTATTTTAGAAATTGGGTTTAAATATTTTGGTGTTGGCTGTTGTCTTTGTCTCAGAAATGAGATTGTTCTCCTTGTGCTTGTGCTTCAAGGAGAACAATTCAGCTCCATTCAGCTTTCTGTTCATACCAGTGTGTTCCACCATCAAAAAAAAAAAAATATTGCTGTGTTTGTTAACCACACAGAGATGTCTTTTTGGTGAGTTTTCGGCTCC
>NW_009933130.1:132524-133260 GCF_000696875.1 Nestor notabilis | reverse complement strand
TGCTGTAGCTGAACCCAGGACACAGGGCTTTCAGAGGAAGGTACGTTTTCATCCTCAGAGAGAAGGAAAATGTAATAAGCAACTTTGGGGAAAGTTTCTCTCATGTATTCTGACTTTGAAGCCCAAGGGGGTTCTGTTTCTACTCTAATATTGTATTTCTTTGACCCCTACTAAATGTGGATGTTCTAATTATCCACACAAATTTTCAGTTCTCTTTTGGCTCTTGCTGAATTCCTGCAGGTCACCAGCTCTGGCTCATAATTTCATGAGTCACTGCTGAATATATACAAATGGTAGTTAGGACAGTCTGACCCTTATCTTCCAGCACAACAATGTTCCATTAACAGATAACTTCTAAGAAACCCTTTCTGTTGCATATCCTGTGCAGTTGTGTCATTATTTGAAATTAGGAATGCATTTGCCTTTCACAAATGGCTTGGGGAGGCAGTGAGGTTACTGCTGCAGCAATGGAGATGCAGTTTTCCTTTCCCCAGAGAGGCTCCTGTAAAGCTGAGGTGTAGCTGATGCAGAGTCCTTACCTGTCACAGGAGCTGTGAAAAGGAGGGCTTGGCTTGAAATGCCTCTTCAGGCATGAACAGACTGTTCTGGAAGAGTGTTCCTCTCGGGTGCATAGTAAAAGTATTCATCAGTATTAGTATTAAAGACATTATTAGTGATGGGACAGAAGGAAGCTCATAATGTTACCTGTATCCTGTAGGACTAGAGACAGGGGATG
>NW_009933130.1:97966-132493 GCF_000696875.1 Nestor notabilis | reverse complement strand
AAGGACAGTTACTCTCTTTCATCATTCACAGCTTCCACTCGAAGCGTCTCATTTAGTTTCAAAACATGTAAAATTGATGAAGAAATGCTCTTGTTTATTTAGGGTCACAGTTTTTTGGCCAGGTTTGGATCCTGTGCCCTGGTGAAGGACTGTCTGACCTCAGCCTGGTTAATTTCTCTTTCTTTTGTTTACGGCAACCAGTTCCCAAAGGCAAAGCCATTGCTGGTATTACTTTGCTGAGTAGTTCTAAGAGACACATAATCAAGCTGATCTACCAGAAGTAGCTGCATCTATTTAGCATATTGCTGTAAGGTTTCAGATAAAGGGATTCAGTTGCTGAGCAGCAATTCAAAGTGTTTCTGACCTGCGATCTTGCAGGTAATAGAAGTACGGGAAATGAAGGTGACAATGAAGCAGGTATTGCCCTTCAGGAGTGGTTTCAATTAAGTCTTTGACAACAAGATATTTTCCAGTGCTTTTCAGACTGAAGCACTCTTCTCTACAAAATTCCTTATAGAAAAATGGGTAATTTGCCCTGCTCTGGAATGCAGCCTCTTCTAGAGTGCAACGTGCCTTGAATCACTACATGGCACTTGTTGGCGGAGAGCAGCTGAAGGAAATGGGTTTAGCTAGAAATGCAGGAGGAGGGAAAGGAAAATAATCATAGAATCATAGAATGGTTAGGGTTAGAAAGGGCCTTAAAATCCCTGGTGATTTAATCCTGCAAGGGGCAAAAGGAAGTTCTTGAAAGTCACTCAAGGCCTACTTGCTTATGCATAGATCTACAAGGCCAGGAGGGACCATCAGGTCATGTAGACTGACCTGGTGTATCACAGCCCCTAGAATCCACTGGTGCAGTGATGGAGCTAACTGGACAAGGGGGCTTCAGCCAAGCAATGGCCCAAGGTGAGTTATGGTGTTCAGGTAAGGAGTGTACAAAGGAACAGCCCAAGGCACATCCAGCCCCTGCTGTTCCTCAGCAGAGGTTTTGCAATGTGAAGCTGACTATACAGCTTGCTAGGCCCAGTCAGCACCAATGAAGCTGCAGTCACTGTGGATCATGGTAAATCAAATGCCACCTGGGTATTGATGGGTTGGGGCTGGGAATGGAGCTGGGAGTGCTGTTTGAAGTGTAGTGGAGGGCTCGTTTTACTCCACATTTTATGAGCTTATAACCTTAGCAAATCTGTAGGAGCCATTTACTGTCAGAGGAGATAAAATTACCATTCCTAGACTTAATATTTCAAAAAAGTGCTTTTTTTTGGTCCCTTTTGCTGCCATTTTATAGCTCATAAAGAATGATTTGGTTTTCCTCCTTTGTTTCTGTTGTAGTTTATGGACCTGCTAGCTAATAAAATTGCAGGGAAATCTAATTCTATTGAAAAGTTCAATTCAGGGTTTTTTTAATAGGAATTTTATTTGGACACCCTTGTTTTACCATAGCTGCCAGCAACAAGAGGCTTTGCTGGAGAACACATTTCATTGCTCAGTCAAAAGATGTGCTGGATTTTAATAATTTCCAAGGGCAGGAGTTGCTACTAAAATGACAGACTGCTGTTGCCTGCACAAAAGCCTCCAGGCACCCGAACAAAAGCATTGCCAGCAAAAAGATTGCAAGCAAGGACATTGTGCTTTTGAGTCTCAGTACTGTGGGATTGAAGGAAAAGAATGGAATTGAATGGAATTCCCTTACACCTATTCTTGCTCAGTCCACACCAGCCTTCCATTGCACAGACCCTTCTGAAAACCAACAGTTCCCCTCAGCACGGGCTCATATCATCGTCTGCTGTCACTTTGGGTGTAGGGTGGGTTTCATGCTTCATGCTAATCATCTGGGGGGATAACTGGCTGTTGGCCTCTGTGTCCAGGGTGAAGTTCCACCAGCCCTAAGGCTGCCAACTCCCAGGTGAATCACAGTCATTGTCTGAATGGATGGACAGTGCAAAGGTGTGTTACAGCTCTTTTTGCCTTCCCTTTTCCATTGTAATTGTGATCTTGCACTGAGGAGGCTTCTTGTCAGAGTTTTCCAGAGAATACTCAGCTGAACATTCTATGAACTGTTTTTGGGTTGGTATTTCTCTGCTGTGGGTGGTATCCTCAGACACCTTTCAGCAGAAGAGCAGCAAGGATGAATTGATTAACTTCACAATATTAACTTTAAATACTGCAGATTTTCATTCAAGTTCCTCCTACTTCCAAATGCTTTAAAGAAATGAATAGTTTTAAGATAGTTCGTACTTCTAGAATGTATCTTGTCCTATTGGTAGACTAACCAGGGGTTTGTTCACTCTTGTACCCCAGTACAGTCTTGCCTCCAGTTTCTTCTACATATCCCTCTTAGCCCTCTATTGTAGCCTGACTCACTCACCAGGCTGATCAGTGAAGTGCTTTAAGAGCATATCCTAGAATCCCAGACTGGTTTGGGTTGAAGAAACCTTAAAGCTCCTCCAGTTCCAACCCCTGCCATGGGTTGGTTCCAACCTCCAAGCCCCTGTGTCCAACCTGCCCCTGAGCACTGCCAGGGATGGGTCAAAGTCTGCGTTTTGCATAGAACCTGTTGTTGTTGCAGTTGATCAGTAACAGAATTTGCCTTGTCCAGTGGCTGGTGGAAAAATCAGCATAGACCAAACACTGATGTCACCCAGGATTCCTGCAGCACCAGTGTGAGACATTCAGAGTGTGCTTTCTTCTTGGACACTGCAGAGTTGGGATGTGCAGGTTCTTTATGGAAAGGATATGGAAAAGGTTGATTTCTTTTGGCTTAACCTCTGCCTTAGGAATAAAGCACAGGCAAATAGTGCTTTTTCTAGTGTTGGATGAAAAGAGTTCTTTGTACCCTCAATACAGGCTATCCCCAGAGTCCTGTCTGGTTCTTGTGTTCACTCTTGTCTTGAGCTGTGTCTGAGCTGTGTTGTTTGTGTTCACAGTTGCTGTTTCTCTGTCAGGTATCATTCGTGTTGCTCCTTTCAGGGGTGTAGTTCCTCGGATGTACCTACCAGCCTGGTGTCACGGGCTGTTCTGTGCAGTGCCCTGTGCACATCAAGTAGTAAATGGAAATTTCTTGTTTCTCTTTTTGCATCCTGATCACCCTTTTCCACCTCATAAATCACAGAGACTGTCAGCAGTCACTTCTGCACTGACTCCTGGCACAGTGTCAGCGTGGCCCACAGTTGGCTGTGTCACTTTCTGGTTTCCTTGGCAGTGGTGCTGGATGCACAGACATCAATTTGTGGGGCTTCTTGGAGGGAGACTGACATGAGCCTCAGCACCGACTGGGCTCTATCCTGGAGGGTGTTGCAGCATCTTAATGCAGAGTCAATGATACGCTGCTTCTCAGCCATCTCTGCCAATGCTTTCACATATGGGATCAGGGAATTAAGAGCTGTCAGTGAACCATGAGCCTGTGGCATCTGCCAGGATCCTTGTTCTGTCCCAGTTTGAGGCTGAGGTTGTGCTTTCTAGGTTGCAGAGTCTGCTGCACTGTCTTCCAATCTGAAACAGGATTTAATGCCCTCTAAATAAATCTCTTCGAATGCTTTGGGTCAGCTCCTTCTTTGTGGTCTGTGTCACTCACGCGTTCAAAGTGGAAGTTCTTGATATGTCACAGGTTACTGGAAGCTCCTTAAATTAAAGCCCTAAACTTTTCTGAGCTGTATCACCTGTACTTGTGCAACAACACTGGGCAAACTTCCAGCATCCCTTTTTAATAGTGCCAAAACCAGGAATAACTTGTGGGAGGGTAAATTTCTTCTTTGGCTTTTGCATGTTGTAGATAGGGGATGAATTTTGGCATGTCATATTATGGACTTAAGACAGTGACGTTGAGAACAATGATGTTGTGTTTCATAGAACCATAGAATCACAGAGTTGTTTGAGTTGGAAGGGACCTTAAAGCTCAACCAGTCACAGGCAGGGACGTCTTCCACTAGAAGAGGTTGCTCCAGGCCTCATCCAGTCAGGCCCTGAAAATGGCTAAAACTACAGTGACACATAGTTCTTCACTCTGCTCAATACAAAATCACTGTAATCAGGATCTTGTGGTGATGGTTTGGTGGAGTTTTGAGATGCTCTTTTACACTCTAGTTGGCTCTTGGATTATCTTTGCCATGGCCTTGTTGCAGAGAAGATCAGTCAGGACTAAGTGTTTATATGTGACCAAACCCTGCTCAAATACTAGATGACAGATCTGAAGAAGATCTGTTTTAAGGCAGGAATGGAGGCATGTCCTGGATCAGTAACATTATATAGAGCATTGAGTGGATTCACCCCCATCTTAATTGACTTCTTTAGTTGCAGCTCTGAATCTGGGGAGTAACTGTCAGCATCTGTGGCAGAAGCTCTGGGGAAGACAACTAACACGAGATCACAGGGCTCTTTAACGCCTAAATCATGACATTAGCACTCAAATGAGTCTAACAGAAGGGGAATTGTATTTCAGCATTTTCATATGGTAGTATAATTTCTCAGCTGTTTTAAATGAAGTGATCCAACCTATTGTGTGGCAAAGTTTTGAGTCTGGCTTGTCAGAAGGCAGATAGTCCAAGCAAAGTGTATACAAAGGGATTATCTTTCCCTTTAGCTGCGCATTGAAGTGGTGGAGATGAAACCTTACACATATTCCAAAAAAAAAAGGGGAAAAAAGAAACCAGTTATTCAGTTCTCTTGATGGATTTTCAATCCTAAAGATTTTAATATCATCTTCTCAAAAGATTCAGCACATATTTATGTGCCTTCTGCAAGTCTCTTTTAAAGAACTTTATCTTACAGACATCAGCTAACACAGCTAAACCCAAACTATCCCATCCGTGGGTTCTTTCATCTAAAATGTCTTAGGAATTTCATAAACCCATGGCAAACAAAAACATTGAAATATGAAGTGTCACTATTGTGTTCTCCATCCTTCTGTGAGCGAGTTCTGTTCACCAGTAAATGTCAGTATTGCAGCTATGTTAAAATGTAATCAACTATCTTTGCAATCCCTTTCATCCCCCATTAAAGCAGAGCCCTGACGAGCATTGTTACAGGCATGTGTGCCAAACTGCTTTTAGTTGTCTGGAAAATGTTTTTGTTTCCATTTCATACTAGAAATATTTCATACGATGCTTCATGTCACATCTTGGGACTTAGATGTAAGAAGTTCTTCCCTTTATGGGAGTGTTTCTTTATCTGGAATATATCTTACACTCGTTCCCTCGTAAGTATATAACCATGCTGGAAAAAGAACACTTTATGGCTTTGTCATGCCATGCCAAACCATTAAGAATTGGGTTTGCCAACCTGATTCCAGTTGTCTTCTTGCAATATCATTTTCATCATTTCATTCTGGTGTGACTTCATAATGACATCTTGGTGGTGGGGGAAGGAATTACCCAGCTGCACAAATGCTGGATGCTTTGCTAGAAGCCTCCTCATAGCCTGTTATGGCCTCAGGAAGAAAAAGGGGGCAGATGGGGATGTGGATGGGCTCTGCCACAGCTCTTTGTCCTGCTGTGCTGCTTTGGAACAGCAGCGCTGCTCAGGTGTGATTTCTGGCTCTAAAACTTGGGGCTCTTTTAGACTGAAAGGATTTTGGTGGTTCCTTGCTTTTGTGGTGGCTCTCAGGTGTTGTAACTTCCTTGCGTATCACAAGTGACAGTGTTTTGGAAGGTTGGTTTGTAGCTGTTCCAAAGGCCACCCATGCCAGGGATGGATTGCCCTTGGTCTAGGTCTTCTCTAACCTCCTAAATTTTTCTGTGCCTGGATTTGGATTTGTTTTGTGTTGTTTATGTATTAGACATAGTTTACTTGCTTGAAATACCAGCACAAATAAGGAGAGCATCTTTGAGCTATTAGTAATAACCAAAAATATGCCTGATCTTTCCAGAGCAGCATTTAAGACCTAACCCAACCCAAACGGGGTGACTGGGAATGGCGAGATGGTATCAGCAGTGTGGGAACATAAACACCAGCAAATAAGCTCCCATGAAATGCAGGCTGTGCAGCACTTCTTCCCAGATTTCAGGCTCCCTTAAAGAGTTCAAAAACAAAGGGAGGGTCTTGGATCTGTCTTGGGATTTACACTGTCCTTTGCTGGACATTTTTCACATATTTAAAGCAAATCAAGTATCTTCCCTCCATGGTCATTGGGTTTGCATTTCCTAAACCCCAAATACAGAGTATATACAAAGTAATGAAACGGACTGATGCTCTGCTTCATTTTGATGTCTTTAGTCTTCCTCCAGTTGTGATCTTGGCCATGTGGTAACCTCCCAGAACCAGTAACAACCCTGGCAAGGAGGTCTGGGAACCGACGTGCACACCAGCCTCAGCTGCCTTTTCCATATGCTGGCAGTTTCAAAGACAGAAACAACTGCAGAGCTAGTTTTGTATTCACTTTTTGGAGGTAGAGCCCTACTCAGTGGGTGCTGATCAGCCACTGCCATCAGGTACCTGCTTTCCATTATTTGAATATACAAAATACAGCCAGGCAGAGATGGAATTTAAGCTTCTTTGTTATGAAGTTATGCTACATAACAGGGGTACTATTTACTTTGGGGATAATAAGGTCCATCCCTGTCAGAGCTTCATAAATCTCACTTAAACCTTTCTTTATTGTTTTGTCTTGATAGTGGAATGCTGTGGTGGGATAATTCAGGTTTTGGGAGAAGAATATTCTACAGAAGGAAGCAAAACTTAGTTATTCATTATCCAGACAAGAATATTTCCATGTTACATGTTGGAAAACAGAAAAAAATAGTACCTACCTTGTAAAGGACTGTCTAGTCTTCCCCTGTGTGTCTCTTGTTGCACTCAGGGTGAATGGGCACATGCCTGAGAACATTGTTCATATGTCATTTAAAGAAATGAGCAACAAAATCCCACAGTCCAACAGGAACATTGCTCTGGTTCTGTTCAGGTACATGCTCTTATGAACCATTCTTCAAGCACTTCTCATTATCCTTGGCCATCAGTTTAAGCTGAAGGCCCTGCTATTGGAAAAGCAGGACCAAACCAGAAGGGAATACTCAGCTGATGAAGTCATGGGAGAGGTTTCTGGTGTTCACTTTTGATGACATCCCTCCTGTAGCACTGCTGCAGAGCCCTGTGCACAGAAGCAGAAACGGAGGGATCTGAAGGGCACATTGTCCCTGAGAGGACGAAGAGGTGTGACTGTGCACTAATGCAGGTGTTAGTGCAGCTCAGCCTGGTAGGTGTTGGGGGACTTCACTAAATCCTTGATGCAAGTTAGTAGTGTCACAGTACCAAGATTCTTCTGCCTCTGCATAGATTTTCCAGCTACCTCAAGTACTTTCTTTCCCTTTTCAGGCCTTTTCCCATTGTACCACATTGGAGTAGGGCAGCATGAACAGGGTTTGCATACTCTGTTCCGTTTCTCTTTTTACTTACAGGCTACTCAGTAGTTAGTATTTAAGCTTATTAAAAATACTCCTCTTTACTGAATGAAGTTAAAACAGTAAAAAAGGGTGGGCCTTAGTCTTGCTTAAATAAAAAACCTCCCTGGCACCTGAATACTGACTGAAGTCTTAGGAAACAGGTCATTGTTGATTGTACCACTCCTGGGATGAGGAGGCATTAGTTAGCATGATTTAGGACAGTGTGTTACATCCCATTTTTTGCTTTAAGAGCTTTGCTCTGTGCTTTGCTCAAGTCTGGAGGAGATTCTGGCTGAACTTTGAACAAGTAAGATTTGTTCTTGGGTACATCTGGAATCTACTTTTGTCTTTATCAGCTGGGGATATTCTTTATTCCCTTGACTGGAATGTGTGTAGGCTATTGGAGACACAGAGTAGAGAACTGATGCTCTGTGTCTGAGTGGGAGTTCACTTAAGGAAGATTGATGCAGCTGTGCAGAACCTGGCACCAGTAAGAAGCAGATCCTTTACTCCCAAACCAGAGAGAAGCAATGCATCATGGCCAGCCCCAAAACGAGCCGTGGTATCATTAGAAGAAGAGCACATCTTTTCGTCTTAATTCCCATCTTTTCCTTTCTGGAAGGAAATAATGGTACAAAGGGAAGGAATGAAGATGAGGACAACTTCAGTTTTCCCTTTGCAATCTGTTGGCATGTCTCATTTATTACAAAATCCTGAAGGCATCTGGGAGCTCACAAAGATTAGCATCAAGGCAAGAGAGTGTTGCATCAGCACAGGCTGGTCTCACTCAGCAGGGGAGGGATGCTGAGTCAATAGGTGTCAGTGCAGTGGCCTCATCCATTTATGAGTCATCAGGACAATAGGAGGAATTACTGATGGAACCTCCAGCGCAGTTTGGAGTTCAGGAACAATCCATCAGCTGTGATGTTCAGGTTTTGATCTGGCTGTTGCAGTGCTTGGGGAGAGGATGTTTCGGCTTCAGTCATGGGGTTGTGAAGTCACGTCCCGCTTCTGTCTTGACATCATCTCGTGAGGGTGGTTTGTGGCTGTTTCAGAAGCTTTGGGGAAGGAGAGGACAGTAATTCTGTACAGCCCACATGTTTTAGTAGACCTGATTAAGGAAGCCCCTTACCTTGATCCACCACATTGAGGGTTCTTTCCCCTTTCCACCTGCTCTCCTTGCCTTACCCCTGCTTGTCTCTAGTTGTGCTCCATGCTAAGATGGCTTGTGACAGTCTAGCTTGGGGCATAAACAGTGGAAGGCAGGGTTTGAAAAATATACATGAATAAAAGGTCAAAACTCTTTCAGGAAAGAACAAAGTTCTTGGGCTTTTTGTTTTTGTGGGTTTGTTCTTGGGGTTATTTTAAATACATAGTTATGAAAAGCAAATTGACCTTTGGGGGTTTGAGGAATTCACTGTGACAATGGTCAAGCTTAAAAATAACAACTGCTACTCCAAGGAGAGTGTCCAGAGGTGACCAGGTTTGTTCTACTGAGGACCACCAAGTGTGTAGCCCCAGCTTTAACAAGTGATGCTAATACTGCTCATCTACAGCAGGAGGCACAGGCCTACATATGGGAATTATGGGCCTGGCCTTTCTTTTAGCTCATCAGGAAAACAGGGACTTCATTATGCTGTTGGTCTCTCTGATCTTTCCTGCTGCCAGGTTTGAGTTGTTCTTTAGCAGTGTTACAGTGGAAGAAAAGAAGACAAGAATTCAGCTATTATACATTACAAACAACTGGGAAAGGAAGACTATGTGGCAAAAGGAGAAGCAGATCTGAGTTAGTCGAGGAAAACTGTCTTACTGACAAATGCATGGTCCTTCTTTCCCAGTGTGAGCTGGAGGAAGTAAGATTCCTGCTTGATTTGCAAGTATGAGCAGTGACAAGTCCATAGGAGGAATATGGAAAGTTCTCCTCATGAATTTCATTAGCTTGACATTTGGCATTTGATATTGTGACAGCTTATAGTCTAAAATACCCTTCAGTCCTATCACTTCCTGGGAGCAACAGCCCTGTCTTAAAGGCCACTTAAAGAAATATGGAACAGGAATATCCAGAGGCCATGTTACTCTGCCCTTGTGGTTTGTGCAGGTGTGGAGTAAGCGTTCCCTGACTCTGCAGTGTGGAAAGGAACAGACAGGTCTGGCTTGGTGCATCCGTGTGGACGAGGAAGGATGAAGTGAACCACCAGAACTATGATTTCCTGCATTGTTTCCTATGTCCCTGTTGAAGGAAGTAATCGAAACAGAATTGTTTCTCCTCTCTAAGTGCTAGTGAATAGTCATTCATCAGGCCACTCATCAGAACTGTCCTCAGTGCACTGAGATCCTGGGAAAGTCATGGGATACTGCACAGGGTTTGAGGCAGAATTATTATCTGCTGCTTCTGGGCCTCACTGTGCACAAAGTGTATAAAATTGGCAGTGTTTTCCATTCTGTCAAAGCCTTTGCACTTTACAAACCCTCATAAGTTAAAAGTCTCGTTATGGGAGGAAGGAAAAAGGACCTGGCTGGAAATCAGCTGGATTCTCTTCTCAGCTTTCCAATGTGACCACCACCACGTCTGCTTATTTTACTCCTAAATCTGTCTCTTTCTTGTCCCTATTTCCTTGGATTTTTATCACCTCAGACCACCAAGTCCCAATAGTTTAGATTGAGATTTTTCTGGTCTTGCATCTCTACATTCTGCTGCTGCTGTAAAAACATGTATCTTTTACCTCATACATCTGATACACAAAAAGGAAGGGACAGAGAAGCCACATACCCTGGCCGAGACCTGAGAGAAAACTTACGTTTCTTCATTCCTAATGTTACACTTTTTCCCCCCAAATTCTTTTCCATGCCACAGAGTGCCTGCCACAAGCATAGCTCAAGCTGCGTGTGATAAATAATTCACAGTTTGTGCTAAAAGCAGATCAGAGTTAATTTTGTATATTTTCCTTCCACCATTTACTACATGAGTTTCCTCGTGAAGACAGCTCTGTGTTGCCGCGCGTGCAGTGACTCATGTCTTATGTAAGTAACTAAAGCATTTTCTAGTTTACAGAGAAGAATGTTCTTGCTCATTATGTGGATGAAAGGAGATCGCTGCATTTCAAATGACATGTATAATTTAGGCACTTATTTCTAGGACTGTTTGGAGCAGGGAATGAAGAGAAACTCAAATGTTTGAAGTGACTTGAGTGCTTCATAGTTTCTAATGTGACTTGCAAAATACACAGACCACTAACTTTTAAGGCTGTGCTAATGGAAGAATGGCTCTGAAACTCCAGCACACTTTTTTTCCCCCTAATATCAGGATTTATTTTAAGCCATAAGTAGAAACTAGTATTTGTTTCAGACTGTAAAAATCTACAGAGATCTCATATTCTTTTCTGCCAGTAGTTACCTGCTCTGCCTCCAAAATGGGAAGAGGAATGGGGAACTGTGTGCCAGAAAGATGAGCCAGCTGGTAAGGAGAATGGCATCCAGGCTGCACTTGGCTATTGGTCAGAGATGATATTTTCCTCAGCCTTCTCAATATTAGACCTGAACTACAAAATCAGAGCATGGAATAGTCTGTATTTCAACAGCGGGGAGTTTGTTCAAGCGAGAATCAGTAACATCATCATGGCTGTGTATTGGGAAAGAGGTATTTGTGTTCTTTTTGGAATGCTGTGCTAAGCTATATGAAACACAGTGTCTGGACTTCTGAATCTTAACAACCCTCAAATGCTGCAGTGTGGAGAAGGGCTTTGGGCAAGGGCCTGTAGGGACAGGACAAGGGGAATGGCTTGAACCTGCCAGAGGGGAGACTGAGATGAGCTCTGAGGCAGAAGCTCTTCCCTGTGAGGGTGCTGAGGCGCTGGCACAGGGTGCCCAGAGAAGTTGTGGCTGCCCCATCCCTGGCAGTGTTCAAGGCCAGGTTGGACACAGGGGCTTGGAGCAACCTGCTCTAGTGGAAGGTGTCCCTGCCCGTGGCAGGGGTTGGAACTGGAGGAGCTTTAAGGTCCCTTCCACCCAAACCACTCTGGGATTCTATGTTCTGCAAATTATCTTCACAGATGTAGGTGCTTTGGTGAATGTGTGTCTTACTTAGCATGCAAAATTCTGTTCCTGTCTTCTGTCAGTCCCATTTGTGTATTCTAAATGTACCCAGACAGCAATCTCTGTGTTTCATGGGCTGTTTGTGGATTTCTCCAGCAAATCACACCCTCATTTTCTGAGATGTTTGGGTCTTTTCAGCAAATGCTGTACCCAAACCCCATAAATGGATCCCTCTGAGCAATGACACTGTGGCAGGTTATGCCCCAAGTTTTGAACCCCTGTAGGTATTAATGAGATCTTTGCCTTGTAAAAATCTTTCAAAACTGTTGCATTATTTATTTATATTCTGCTTCAAGGACAGCACTTTTCAAGCCGAGAGATGACACAAAGGAGCCCTGGGCTGTATAAATATAGAATCTTTTTATTTTTTTGGTTAATAGATACAGTACAATTTTTGACTACATAAGAAAGCGTTGTTTTCAGTGCATACATTCTTCAGACAGACAGGAACATGGCAGACAAACATTCCTTAGTGTTCTGAGTATTACATGGCCTTTAGATTATTTTCCTTAAGTCCCAAGTTACTGGGTTTTCCCAGTTCTCATTAGCTGCTTCGACAGCTCGAGGTCTGAGGGAATATGAATTGAGTAATTAGGATGTGCTGGCTCTTGTGGCACAGGATTGCTGGGCAGGACAAGGGGACACTGCTCAGCACATGCCACGCTACTCTTCCTGTAACCATAACCCTGTGGCACTGTTTTTGCTTGGGGACCAAATGCCCCAGGCCAGCAAGTTTTCTTGTCTATGATAACACAGTGTGAAACAACATACATCAAACAAACGAGCCATGGCTTGGGCTCAGCACTTACATAGTCACCTGTACAGCAACTGACTCCTGACAGGGTTGAACCCAGAGCCCCCCCCCGTGTTTTACTTGTGTAAGATGATGCTGGTGTCATTCTTTGGCAAAATTCTGTATTTTTGTGACATAGGATAAAACCAGGAAAATGGATCCCAGGGTTTGACCATTACTGTTTGCAGGGAGGGACAAACAAGTTCGCAATACCTTCTGTATTCTCACTTTATGGTAAGGCTGATCTCTGTGATACTGATCCTGGCTGTCTCCTGTGTTCAGGAAAACCCAATAATGCTTTATCTTGTTGTGTAGCTATTTGCTAGGGATGTTTCCCTGCACACATTTCCTGGTATTGTCCAGTTGGTGCTGATGGGAGCCAGAGATCGTTGACCTGAGACCACATCCTGACAGGGCCAGATCAAATATGTAAAGCCAGGTAGGACATGACAAGGCAGTGCCAATGCTCAACACGAAGGGTCATTGAGAAGATAAGTAATAAACTGATGACTGACTGGCTAGTTACAGGCTGGCAAACATTCCTGCATACACAAGAGTATAAATACAAGGAGAGAAGCGCCTGGATGCTCTGGGTATCCTGGGCCTTTGCCAAGCAGGTTAACTGAGGAACAGGGTTTGGATTAGTGGCATGTCTTCAGCAGAGCAGTTTATGGGTGCAGGCAGACCTAAAGGTACCCATCTTCAGTGGGTTCAAATTGCAGTGGTTCTGTTTGAGACTATTACTCAGACTTTAGATCTTTCTCTTCTTTCTCTTCCTTGAGTAGATGGTTTGGGGCCAGCATCCTGGTTAAGAGCCCTTTCTTGGGAGGATAACCTGGAAGAACCTCACTAAGCAAGGACTAGGAGAAAGATGAGATTCACGTAGTCACCAACCTTCATTTTGCTCCAGATACCACTATTGAAAAATCAGTAGGTTAAAAAGCTTCTCTCATTCAGGGAAGGATACAGAGAGATTCCAGACAAACCTTTATAAACTCCTTTTCCTTGCCAACAATGTAGTGTGAAAAAAGCTTCCTTTAGATTATCTACTTCAGCCTCTGCAAGCACAGAATATACAGGAAAGAGCAGAGTGAAATGAGTCCTATACCTGATCTTACTTTAAAGGCAAAGGAAAGGAATCCAAAGAGACTCCGAAGAACAAATATCAAGAAATAGATGAAAAGTAGAGAAAAGAGGCAATAGGAAACTGCTAAAAATGCTAGCTTGAGCAATACCCTGCAGGTGAAGGCACTTACCCTTGGACACCTACGTGGCAGGGGACCACTGGAGAGAAGACAGCACATTTGTGTGAGCTCTTGAGTTCCTCTGCCCCGATCCTCCGGGGTTACAAGAGGATAAAACCAGTAGGAGTAAGCACCATTAAAGACAACAAAGGTACGTGTTAATGCCAGGCAGCACTGAGCTCAGGTTAGATAAAGCAAGAGTGGAGTAAGAATCCCTGAGAAGTCTGCAAAAATAATAAACATCACATCATTTAAACAACCTGCCCCCTTCTGATCCTCTGGCCAATATGCCAGCCAGAACAGAGGCAGTGCAACTTCCTCACCCTTACCATGAGCTGCATGGAGACACTCCCAGGAATGAGATAAACCTGCCAGATTCCTCCAGATCCCTGTTTCCTAACTGAAACTAACGTGGAGAGTAAGTGAGAGCTGGAGATACTCACAGCCAAGGGGAGAACTGCTATGAAATGGCACTAGTAGGTACTGTAAACTGGTGCCTGGCCTGCAAGCATTAGTGAAATGTTTAGTAACAATACTTAACTCTGTTAGGTCTGAGTATCTCTTTCTCTTTTGACTAAAATGTTACAATTTTTACCGTATAAATGAATCACTATATTTGTTTCTACTGGGTAAACTATATACATCATTGTAAGAAAAGAACCATAATTAAATTAAGGGAGGAGAGAAAAGGACAAACAAAATATTAGTAAATAAAATAGAAGACATATGTTCAATAATACTTTTCAGGCAATACTTTTGCTTGTTACATTTGCTATAAGGAGGGGAAAAAATCTTCCACTGAAAATAAACATAGGAAACAGAGCTGCCCAAACATCAGTCACTGGCCATCTCCAGAGCACCCAAAGGCCACTGTTGTGGTTCAGGGGTGTCTTTGCTCTCTGAAGAAATGGCCATTGATACAGCTCAAGGTGATTTTGCCACTGCAGAGGAGCCCTCAATGTTCAGGGGTTGCCAATGGCACCAGTGTGTTAAAGCTGAGCCCCTGAGCTCTGTTTTCATGTCACCTCTCACCATGCTGACAGACACTGCTGGGTCCTGCTCAGGAAACATGCTCCATGTTGCTCTGGTCTCAGAGAAACCTCTACAGTCCATCCTTGATGAGGTGGAGAGATGACACTTATTTTTCAGGTCTCGGAAACAGACCATTCACCCATCGGTGTTTCCCATTCCTTTTCCAAACATACTGCATACTTGCAGGGATTTTCCCTGTATGTACTTAAAGTTTGTAAGTGAAGGTTTTTAAACGCTGTCATTTTCCTCTCCCACAGAAGGTGGCACAATAACAACCCCTTTCACACCGCTGCCATTACCAAACAAACTGTCTGCACCTCTTTCCTCTTTGCCATATGAATAAATTATTCCCAAAGGAAGCGATTGATTCTTTGATCAGAGCTATAGATAGTTCAGTTCCTGTTTGATGAAAAACTGATCCAGTGAGCTCAATGGGGCTCATCACATGAATTCCTTCCCAGTAGTTTCTTCTTTATACAACCAGCTCTACTTAATACATAGGTATTAAAATACAAAGAAGTGCAAAAATGACCATAAAGCAAGTACAGAGCAGATCCACTATAAACAAGTGAGTTACTGCAGGTGAGTTCCATAATACATTGAATCTGAAGGCAAGGAGCAGGAGAAGTGCAGTGTCCAAGAGCCCCTACTTCAGGTGCTGTAGTGTTCACAGTTAACATGGAATGGGGTTTGGAGATTTGCTTCCCGCTTTGATAATACCTGAGGCTTGTTTCTGTTTACTTCAGTGTAGCCAGCTATAACCCATCATCCAGAAGTGTTCTCTTTGCCAAGGGAATAGAACTGTTTTGCAAGTGTTGGGGGTTTTTTATCCTGGAGTTTGGAATAATGAAGAAAAATTCCTTTTCTCTGAAGAAGTTAAACCAGTGTCAAGTATAAGAGGAAAAGGAAAGGGCTGCGAAGACCTTGGAAGAAACTCTACAGTCATTTATAGATCCGGGTTTATGGCTTAGGAGGTTATAGCCTTGACTGTTGATGAGCATCTCTCCATCCTTGCTTGCAGCCTAGAAACTTCCTCCCTTCCTAGACTTCTGAAGTCAACTCTGCTTGTGTTGTGGTTGAAATGACAAAGGTTATTTGCTTACTTTTGAAGCAGTTTTGAGTATGCATGGGGTCTGCGTGGGACCGAGGCTTACAGTTTAGCCTGGGCGAGCATTTCCAGGATCACACTGTTCGGATATGCCACAGAATCCAAAGGAAATGCCTTTTTTTGATATTTAATTTGGTTTTTTAGTAAATAGCCTGTGTGCAGAAAGGAAACATAAAAATGCTGCTACCCTGCTGGTGCCAAGGGTGTCTGTGCATTTATGTGTAACCCTGCTTACGCACATCCACACAGGCACGTGCACGTGCAATGGGAGATTCTGTCTATTTAACTTTAAGAAGCTTTTTACTTAGGGCAGTGATTTTGCCTTGCAATTGTTACACATCCATCTCCATCAAGGGTCCCTGTTGCATTTATGCTAAACAGATTGCTGGTTGATCAAGGAGAAAACACAGGGAAACACAGATTTAACCCCACTATGCTCTAATGGCCCGAAACACCAGCTTCGCTCTTGATACATGGGTGTTATCTGCTTCCTCTGTGCCATTGCATTTTCACGTGGGCATCCTGTAAGCAATGGAAATCATTAAAACACAAATTGTAACCAAAACATTTCGTATTTCCAAATAGTTCACTAGTATTTCTGGAAGGTGAGATCCCACGTTAAGGATGATGCTTCAGGTTTGGATTTTCTCCCAAACCTGGCTGTTGTTTTCCTCTGATCCCTTACAGCATTGTACTAAACGATCCCTGCAGGATGTGTGCAGGACCAGGAGAATGAATCTGGTTTTCACAACAGGCTTGGCACGACTCCTGGTGGCTCTTATGGAGTAAAATGTGCATGAAGGAACTTGTAAATGTGCAGATGCCAGCGAGCAGTCCCAGCTAGGGGAGGAAGGAGCAGAAGCTGTACTGGGTTACAACTCCTCTTCTGATTCTGATAGAATGTTAATTTACTGCATACATTGCAATAGGCCTTTAAAGACAGGAAAGAAGATGCTCTTGAAACGTTTCTATTCACATCAGAGATGTGCCAGAAGAAACATATGAACCACTGTCCTGTCAGATTTCCCTCCTGGTTTTACCCAGCCTCTCTATCCAGGCATGGAGGCAGGAAAGATTCCAGTATGGGTGAGGAGCAAGATGTTGGGCTGGTTACACGGGAGGGGCCGAGTAGTGAACAACAGAGTTGTAATCTGGAGGTGGGCTGTGGCATTCCAGGTTTGGATCCATAGGGAGGAGAACAGAGTCTTCCAGTGTGAAGTCCATGGTGTCCTCTTCTACCTGCACTGCTGGCTGGTATTTGACAGCCTCATGGTCAGATAAAATGGATTCTTTGCTCTTGCTAACAGCTCTCCGCCTGTTGAGAACAAACAGTAGATATATGGACCCTGTCTCCATATGGTTTTGTCTCTGTGTGTAATTGATGGTCAAAATTATTGCTAAAAATAAATCATTTCAAGTTACCTTTGCGGCATGCTGTAAGACAGTGACATTTTACAGATGAATAAGGGAACTGAATTAGGTATTTCAAATAACTTAGTGTTGTAAAAGTAGATTTAGGAGTAAATCCAGGAGTCCTGTTGCCCTGTCTGTTTAGCTTACCACATTCCAGTGCACTACGTATATATCTTAGATGTAAATGCACCTGTCCTGTACATACAGTAGTATTTCTGTCATTGTTCTGACACAGGTCAGTAGAAATTTGACTTTTCTGAAAGCAGAGCTGAAGGCTATGACTTTTCTTTAAGTAGAATAAAGGATGAAATCATCTATGACAGACTCTAATTTAAAATGATACCGAAAGCAAGAGTGTGTTGAACACTCTCTTGCAGGGTAGGGCAAAATCTCCCTTATATTCTCTATCCCTTTAACATCACTGAGCAGCACAGTAGCAGAGGGCAGCACTTTCCAGCATCCCAGCTGCTGGCCTGTGACTGATGCTGTTACAGAGCCAGCTTTCATTTTCTGCTGTCTTCTCTTATTATAGGTGATGAAGGCAGTGGGAGAGAAGCAACTTCCATCACATGGAGCAACCTCAATGTTAAAAGTAGGAGAAGCCTGGAGAGGATTTGTATCACAAGGTGACCTTGAGGAGCAGCAAGTGTTGTGGAGACAAAAAAAGGTACTTTCTGTCATAGACTGCCTTAAAAATACTGTTCTATTAAGCCTGGTTTCTTCCATCAGAGGAATTCACTGGAATAGGTCTGATGGTTTAAGGTTGGTTCTCAAGGATCCCGATGTGGGAATGGCTTTTGAGCTTCTCCACTTTGCTTAGGACCCTTTAACAAGCATCTCTTTGGAACCAGCCTCACTCACGGGCTGATGGTGGCAGAGCTCATGTCTCAGTTCAGAGTGACTTACAGTGTGCCTGGGAGAGTTTAGAATCAGGCACTTTCTGTGTATTTCACAGATGTTCTAATGACCCCAACCTAATCTGAATCATCAGCAGTTCATCAAATGGTTGTGTAAGTCATGACACTGGTTTTATTTGTACTGTTGCAGTGCTTAAGTCCCCAGCAGTTGATGATGGGTTCAGAGTGTGGTGCTTTTGAAAGAAAGCAAAGCCAGTTCCTGCTCCAGGAAACCAAACAATAACTAAGAGACAGATACAGCAACTGGAGGAAGGGAAAGAGAATTTCATCACAAATGTGGCACATTCTGCTTTGCTTCCACCATCTAAACTTTTCCTCTTCATCCGGAGAAAAATGGGAGTGGAAGCTTCTTCTGCCACTGTACATTTGGCGGCTCTCCCTTTCTGTACACACACACTTTCTCTGTAGATAAATTCTTCCCTGGCACGAGCAAAGGAACCACAGCTTTGATTGACTATTTATGTGTTTCTCTTTTTGTTGCTCAGTTCTATTGACTCGTGTCAGACAATTCCATGGATGCTCTGGCTTCTCATTTGCCAAGTATTAATGTTGGCAGTGGAAACTTGAGGAGCTTGAAAGTATCTGTTTAACTTGGCCCCCGGCCTGCATATCTCAGAGTGCTGGGGAAGGAGAAATGTTACTAGGGTTTAGGTTGGCCACACAATGGGAAATGTTCAGACCCATATAGACTCCCAGCAAGTGTTCCTGTTAGGTCTCTGCACGTGTAGGTCAAGGGACTGGATATCTGGGAATAACTCTGCCTATCCCTGAAATCAGGCTGATGTTTGAAGAAGGATTCTTAAATGCTGACATCTAATATTAGCTCTAAAGACAGAAAGCTGATGAGTTGGGTCAGAAGCAAGTTTTGTCATTAGCTATCTTATGGCAGACTGAAATGCAATTAACTGCAGAACTATTCCTTTCATCTAAATGCATTTGCTAAATTACAGCTATCCAGGGATCTTTGCATTTTTCCCTCTAATGCTCTATATTACTGGTATTTCAGTCTGCTCTGTTCATGTTCAGCCACAGAGAAATGTATATATGCTTGGACTGTATATTGGAAAAGCAGACTGCAGCATCCCTTTTCTGTCTGTCCTTGGAATCTCATTTGCTACCTAGACACTGCCACACTGCATCAGGCACCAGCCTGGCCTGTGCTGGCGGGCAGCACTTGCTGCTCCAGAGGGCAAACCTCTCTGCTCTGAGCCAATTGTACCACCCACATAAGAGAGGAGAATTCTCCCTGAACCCCACTGATAAACACTTTCTGACTGAGGGCATTAGGTGTGATTAATCACACAATTATGCAGCTCCAGAAGTTCATAGTGGTTGTGTAATTAACTAATTTCATTAAAAGCAGGCCGTGGCTTGCTTCAGTGCTTCTCCACTGCCCAAAAGGTGTTTCCTTACTCATTTATTTGCCTCTGCCTGACTTGTGAGTGCTGCAGCTGCAGGATGTGATAAAGGAGATGTTCAGTTTTGATAAAGCTGCTTATAGCCACGAGTCTCTCAGCACAGTCCCACAGAGAATACCAGTGGCTGTTGGTATTCTCAGCACGGCACAATACTGACCATCAGGCACATGAGCACCGTGACCCAAACTGGTCACGTTTTGCACAACCACCAACCTGAAAACTCATTTGTCCTTGCAAGAATGTGTATGTTTGGGGCAGGATAAGGGGAAAGATGAGAATCTGAACACTGCCACTGTGTTTGTGTCTGTGTGGGACACAATATAGTTATAGGAGGTCTTGGACACAAGCTTGGACAAAGTGTGGTTCAGCATGGTACCGTGGGCAGTGAGAGCTGTTAACAGATCCCATTTTTACTGTGTTATGTCAGATTTCCTGCTACAGATGAAGCTGAAAAGTCAAGGAATTAAACTAGATGAAGAGAATTTTAGCCTGAATATTAAGTAATCTTTCAGTCTTTTTTAAGTTTTCTGGAGAAGTGTCAGAGCTGGTTAGAACTTACCACAGGATAATCCTGTGATAGCTGGAAGGCCTAAATGACCTAATGAGACTTCTTCATCCTATCTTAGGAACGAGGGATTTTGGGTAGAGGTAGAAAATCACTGGTAGCTGGGAAATCATTACTGGAGCTGTTGATTCTGTGTGAGAGGGAGCCAGTTTCTATTAGCCTGAATCTCAGGGTCAGTGACTTGAAGAGGAACGTGGAGAAAGAGAGATGACTGTAAGAAAATCACCCTTTCCAGTGAGGGACTGGAGTGCCAAGTGCAGCGCTTACTCCCAGTGCTGTGGAGCAGCTTTTACTGCTTTGCAGTAAGATGCCCTCAATAGGAAAAACAAGCAGAGAACTGTGTCCACACTTGCCCCATCCCTGGCAGTGTTCAAGGCCAGGTTGGACCCAGGGGCTTGGAGCAACCTGCTCTAGTGGAAGGTGTCCCTGCCCGTGGCAGGGGGTTGGAAATGGATGAGCTTTAAGGTCCCTTCGACCCAAACCAGTCTGGGATTCTATGATTCCATGTAGGAATCCTGGCCTTGTTCAGAAGCTGTGATTAGGAAAAAATGAGGAACTGGGCTGAGCATTGCCAAGTGGAGCAGTTTGTCTGCTCCTAATAACACATAGGAGCTCCAGGGCTTTGCTGCAGCTTTCATAGGTGTTTAATGAGGCACAGAGTAAGATGATTAATATTTTTAAATTTGTCTACAATAAAAGAAATAAAAGGGTTATTTTTCCTCCTGATAGTTATGACTGATTCACAGTTTGCTTTAATACATTTCAGATGGGGTGCTGTGCACTAGGAATTAAATCCTGGCTTCCCCCCAGGCAGTATCAGTGCATCAGTAGTCTGCTGGCACAGAGAGCTCAGGGGGTTAGAGTCAAGAATTCACTGTTTTGAAACACTTCTAATGCAAAGTTCAGCTAACATAAAGTTCCACCAGGGAAAGCCAGCCACTCAGTAAGTGTGTGTCCCCTGGCATGGGGCAAAGGGGGTCACCTGGCCCTTTACTACCTCAGTGAGATGAAAAGCGCTGCCATCAGAACCAGGCTGGGGACCACAGCCTTTCACACTCTCCTTGTAGTCCTTGCCATTCTAAGTGTATAGTATAATCCTAGAAGTGGCTTACATAACTCCTGAGTAGTTACTCATTCAAAGTTACTTCTGTTTCGGAGGGTTCAAGTCAGGTCATAGTGCAAGGTGCTGCGTGACGCAGCAGTAAGTACACGTGCAATCGCAACGTGTTCATCACAGAACAAAAACCTTCTGAAACTGAGGCCTGCTGGGGAGCAAACATATTTCTGTTGGGCACCTTGCACTGGACACGAATGCCTGATGCTCCTGAGCAAAATCAGTTTATTCCAGTATTACTGACTTTGGCTCTGGTACAGGCAGAGCCCTCAGTGACGGAGTCTGGATGCAGCATCCAGAGCCCAGAGCGTATCAGCTAAGCCTGTCAGCTGGTGCCATGGGACTTGGCCAGAGCTGGGGAAGTCATTTCAGAGCAGCTCAGGATAATTGGGTTGGGGGGGGAGAAGGGAGAGGGATGGAGGCAGGACAATTGAGCAGATACCAAACCTGTTATAATCTTAAGCAGTAACTTGATTACAGAGTCTCTGGGAGCATTTTAAGGCAGTGCTTGGCAGTAGTCTGTTAATATTCTGCAATGCGACCTGACACCAGAGCCACCTCATCATTAAATCTCCCCTGAGTTGAATGTGCTTCCCTGAATGGTGACTCCAGTGTCATTATCCTGGTCAATTTTTCTGTCTCTCACTACAGCAACTGTTGTGACTTTCTGCTTCAGCAGCATAAAATGCTTAAAGCTCAGAAATGGTTAGTCCAGTGTAAGAGTGGTGCCAGGCCCAGAGGATCAGATTCATCTTCGCTAAACTCTTGACACTGACACTCTGTGGGGTGTAGTGTTGGCAAATTTTAAACTCCACAGAGAAATGAGTGCAAGGTAAATAAACAGCAAGGGTTTGGCCAAAAATAATAAATGCAGCCACCCTGCTTTAGAAAACATGCTAAGCTTTGAACAGTTTTGTTTTAGGAAAGAAGGGCTGTTTGAAAAGGATCCAGGATAAATGTTTTTGATAGAGATACACAAGTAACAAGGGTGACTTTATCTCCCCTATTAAACCAGCACTCCCTTCTGACCTCTCCTGGACTATTCTATAGGCTTCTGAGGCTGGTTTTTATAAGTTAGCAGTGCGAAAGTGCCAAGGGGTGTCACGTTCTCAAATGAGAGGGCTTAAGGATGCTCTGCCACTATGTTGAAAGTGTTAGTTAGGCCAGTGATACTCTGTGAGATTAAAAAGCATAAAAGCAGCTGGCCAAAAAGCTATCTCAGCAGGACCTGAACCACTCAGTGAAGGCTGTGGCCAAGACAAAGGACGCCTCTGTCTATTCAGTGGGACTTAGGGTCCTGGGAATAAGGAGACAGCAAACCCAGCTTGCTGCAGGCTTTGCTTTTCTAGCAGACCTCTGTTAAGATGGTCCTTCGTGGTGTGGCTGGCACAGAATGTATTGGGTCTCTTGCAATGAATGGAATCCCTGTGGAAGTGTGGCCTGTAACTGGGAGAGCCCAGCTGTGTGGGTCAGGCAGGGATGCTCTGAGCCAGCTGAGTCGTGGTGCTTCACGTTCATCCCAGGGGGCGAAGAGCAGTGCAGGAGGTTTTCCTGGAAGTCTTGAAAGAACAAGCTGTTATGGAATTCCTGTTTCTACATCTGGCTGGATGTTGATTTTCAGCAGAAAGCCTGGAAGGGGGGAGAGAACCTTCCTCTGCCAACTCTTTACCCAAACAGGAGACATGCAGTAGGGAAACAGCAGTCAGAGGTGACTGACAGAAATGCTGAGGAGGGTAAGTCGTGTCAGGAGGCTGGGTTTGTGTCAGCATGGCATCCTGCAGGCTCGAGAGGTGAATCAGCCCAGGTGAAGTGTCGCTGTAATGCAGCTCTGACATTTGAGCTCCTTTTTTTAGAGCTGGTGCCGTTTGGTCTCCATAGCAATGCACGGTGCTGGGCAGAAATCCTCAGCATGTGCACAGGATAAAACCATGGAACCGTGTCTGGATCTCTGCTAATCCCCCAACAGGTATATCACAGGGACAGCGCTGCAGCAGAACTACTGCTGAACAACGTTACTCCTGAGGTCACACTCGTGGCCAGCAGAACCTGTAGCATCTGAATGCTCTGGGGTAGTGCTGCCAGGTTCTCTAGCCTTCCTTTGGGAACCTTTTCCTCTTTCTTCTTCTCTCCTGCCTTCAAACATCCAGGAGTTTATGTGTTCAAGGCCTGAAAAGACACTGCAAACTCCTTCAGTCTTGCTTTTCTCTCTGAGGGAGTTATCCCCTGTGAAGTTCTGCCTGGTTCTGGCTGAGCACTCTTATGTGAACTCTCCCATACTCTGCAGAAGCTGCACTAGCTTTTTCTCTAGTCTGTAATTTCTTTCAATGTATAAAAAAAATGGTGACATGATGTAGAACAAGCTCTGGAGGGAAAGATCATTGAGTTTACTACAGAGAAAACAAATAGAAACGTCATCAGTAGTTTTCAGAGAACACTCCAGAAATCAGAATCAGAAACAAAACTGCAGATTTCAGAAGCATTTTCCTGAATAGGAAACTGTCTTCAAAAGAAACACCCCAAAGTACTCACGCTAGAGCCATGATCCCGTAGGGCCAGGAGCGGATTTCCAGCCTCTTCGGGCTTTTTATCTCATCTGATGTCAACACCATCCCACTGTCTGACTCCTGAGGGGCAAAAGGAAGAGAACATCAGCAGAGCCCCAAGGGATTGTGCCAGCACAGAGGCTTTTACATTAGAAATGGTTCTGTGGGGAGCAGAGTCAGACTGAACACATTAACTTCAGTAGAGAGGGGAGTGATGATACTGCTTTTAGGCAAGTTGGTAGAGTTTCACCTTGTACAACTGTGTGCAGGTGCAGAGCAGACAGAGCAAGGGCAGGAGAGTCCAACTTCTCCTTCACTGTGGGCTGTTGAGGTTGGGCATCCCTGTCTCTGTGTTACTGCCAGTGAGGTGGCCATCTGTAGATGTTCTGCTGTAGTGTTGGGTGCTGCTGCACTGGAGCTGATAGAGGAGCTACCAGCTATTCGCAGTGATCACAAGATTCCAACCAACAACTTGGAGGGCAAATGGTTGCATCAAAACTCTCAATTCTGTGCTGTTTAGTAGAGTTTTAACACAGAGAGATGTCTCACTGGTATATGACATTAAGCTCATTCTTCAGATTAATCAGGGCCTATATGATCAGCTCTTATCCAGCTCTTCCTGCTAATGCTCCTATTTAGCCTGAGAACATCTGCCTTGGTTTTGTGATGATCAAGTTTTTGATCTGTATTTTAGAAGAGCACCCTTTAAAATGAACATATCACAAAATAATTTGACATTTTCAAACTTGAAATTGGTATCAAGCATGACATATGGATACCATCGAGGCAGGAGAGCTGAGATATGAATAGACAGAAATTCATACAGAATACATCCAGTAATACTGGCTTCTCTCAGAAAAATACCTCCTATGAATACGCTATTAGAAACATTGAAATGTTAAAGAAGTGGCAGTTCAATATCATTTAGGTAAACTCAAGTGTTTTGCAAGGGTCTGTACCCTAAAAAGCTTATTGTACTTTGGTTATGGATTTCTTATGAGCTGTCCAACAAAATTGTCTTGGTTCGTTTTAAACTTGAGGCTGTGATTCAGTTGCACTTAACGCTGAGTCTCCAGGTTGTAATTCAGATCAAGCTGTCACTGTGCTGGGTGCTCTGCAGGTTCCAGGCATGCACAGCCCTTGGTTTAAGTCATTTAAAACCATTAAAAGTTCGGGGGGGTTCCTTTGCATTTGAAACATTTTGTGGACAAGAGGTGATGGGTTCAAACTCACACAGGGGAAGTTCAGGTTGGAGATAAGGAAGAAGCTCTTCCCTGGGAGGGTGCTGAGGCGCTGGCCCAGGGTGCCCAGAGAAGCTGTGGCTGCCCCATCCCTGGCAGTGTTCAAGGCCAAGTTGGACAGAGCCCAGGGTGACATGGTCTAGTGTGAGGTGTCCTTGCCCATGGCAGGGGATTGGAACTGGGTGATCTTAAGGTCCTTTCCAACCCAAACCATTCTGTGATTCTGTGTGATGGTGGAAAGTTGCATGTCTGCCTGTCTGCCAAAACCAGAAGACTTCAGCAGGGAAAGTGAAACTCTTGTTTAGTCTTATTTTACCAGTCAAACGTTGAAAATATCATCAGTTTTATATAATATAACAGAAAAAAATCATCCCAGCAAACAATAAAGAAAGAGCAAAAGCCTTTTTATAAGCTTTGACAGTATATCGGTTGCTAATCAGATCAGTCTAGAAACCGGTTTTCAAAGCATTAAGTCAAGTCCTAAATGGATTAGGTCTGTCAAAACCCCAACTGCTTTGCATTTTGCTTAGAGAAGAATTGCTACAAGAATATCAACAGAAACTCCCATTTAAAAAGCAGCACAATTGCAGGAAGGTGGTGGAGCACTTTTAAGAGTTCCTGGACAACTACTTGGAATCTCATCAGTCTTAATGTCTTGATATTTAGGATAATTTTAGTAATCCAAGTGCACTTACTTTGTCCAGAAGCAGATCACGCCATCATTTTGCTTTAGAAGATCCTCATTGAAATATCACATTTATGTCTGATCTCTCAATGTATTAGGACTTACTTTAAAATGGCACGAAGAGAGAGCATTTAGAAAAGTGCTCATGCTGGCAGCAGTTATCTCTTACTGATGCCAGCTCTATCTAGTAAATGTCTTTGTGTGATTCAGAGGGACAGATTTTTATCCTGCAAGTGGAAAGATGCAGGAGCCAGAGCAAATTCTAAGTCTTCTAATCCCTAAGATGCACTGATAAAGGCACAAAATACTAGGGAATAATGGTGCATGGTAACAGAACAGGTGAGAAATACACTGTATTAGTCAAGGACATGGAATATGGAGACTTGGCCCTTCCCAAGAGAGCTGGCCTGAGGAATGGCTTAGCTGGAGCAGGGGGGACAGAGCAGCTTGTTTCTGTGAACTGTGTACATCCTTCTCTCCTTTTACTGCTCCTACCCATCTGATGCTTGCCCTTTTCCTCTTCATGGCTCCTCCCTAAACCTTCCACCCTTGGAAGCTGTAATTTCAAAGGAAGCCAAAAGCAGAACCGTCATTCCGTAACAAAACAAGCTTTTGTTTTCCACTGGAGTGAAAATAAAACCTTTCACCACACTCTCACCCTGCAGTGCCATTGAACTAGCAATAAACACGTTCAATTAGAGTGAGGAAAATCCAGGGTTAAAACCCTTTGTGTGAATCAAGTAGAGCAGGAACCTGAATCTTGGTTTTGGCTATCCAGAACTGAACTCCCTCACCAGCATCAAGTGATTGGCTGTCTCAGCCAGCCAGAATGTGTTCTGGACACATTTCCTTCCAAAGGCTCCATTTCAATGAGCTGTCACTTTCTTATGGTGGAAAAACCAATTGAAATATGTAATGGAAAGCCCTTTAGCCTGATCAAAGCCAGGTTGTCATGAATGAGCTACTCTTTAAAGTATTTATTAAGCTAAATGCAGGTCCCTCTTTGTTGTCACACAGACCTACGTGTGAGATGCTCGGGCTAAATCTTCTGCTTGATGTGAGGTCTTTTCTTACCAAACAGATTTCAAAAGCTCTAGTAAGTGCTCGTGGTGCTGGTGAGAAGTGATCTGTGAACCGGGTGCAGCAGGATGCAGCCACCTCACTCACCTCATGCATCACTTTCTGCTTTTCCACTGGCACCTCATCAAACGTCTTCACACTCAGTGGTCGCTTCTTGCTGTTGTTACTGAAAGTAGGAGAGTGGAGGGGTCAGCATGAAACCCGAGCAGATGCTGCACCAGTGAGTAGCTCAGTTAACACCCCAGCACAGCCCAGCTTCCTTTTTTCATCTCTTGTAACTAAGGAACAATGTCCTCACACATTTGGCTGCCCAACTCCTTTACAACAGCCATACTGAGAGAGGACCACAAACAGGGCCCACCTATGTGAGATCTTCCTTCCCTCCCACCCCTGAATACATTTTCCTTACCCAGTTTCCACTGCACTCCAGCGATTAACACAGTTGTTCGAGTTCTCTTCCACAGGGCAACTTTTGGGGTTAGATTCTCCATCAGGACACAAGGTGATGTTCAGTGGAATATAGTCTTTACCATCCTATATAAGTAATAACAGAAGAGAACATGAAGTTGATAAAGGTCATTTTGTACTGCATCTCAGGTATATAAGGTTATTGTATTCTACAGAGCTTTACACTGAGGTCCCTTCCAACCTAAACCATTCTGTGATTCTATGATATTGTCCTTGCATTCCCCTGTTCTTTGGGAATTCCAAGGGACCAGTCTCAGGCACACCTAAATCCAATGT
Organism: Nestor notabilis; assembly: GCF_000696875.1. Lineage (NCBI taxonomy): Eukaryota > Metazoa > Chordata > Aves > Psittaciformes > Psittacidae > Nestor > Nestor notabilis. Next base: position 105,131 of record NW_009933130.1, on the reverse strand, counting down.
GTTTGGGAGAAGGGAGGGAGCAGCATGAAGTCGCAAAACCCCTGTGGCTGATACAACTTTAACAGGTTTCAGTATAAGACCTTTTCCTTATGTTCAGCTTAAGGAGTTGCAGTTTAAGAAGAGACAGTTCTTGAAATGGCAGCCTTAGAGGGTTTAGTTTCTTGTCCTCACAAGGAATTGATGCTGTACATGTTGGTAAGCTCTGCATTGTCATTACACCCCTGCAGTAACCTTCAGAAACTACTCTCCCCTCAAGTCCTAGAACTACGTGTCCAAACTTCCCTTTGTTTGATTTTTTAATTTTCTTACTTTTGAGAAGCAGTGAAGGGCCCTATTCCCTTATCAGGATTTTAATGTCTCCTTAATTTCCTTTGGTTATAAGATAAAACTCACAAGCTCTTCTTACTGTAAACTGGGCCCTCTGCAGCTTAGCTTCACTAAAGTGTTTGCAAAGTGGCATGAGCTGGGGGAGAGTGTTTGATTTCTTCTCAAATTAAATTGCTACATAATGGCTCTGGGTGTTTTTACTGAAGAAGAAGACAACTGGTTTAACTGGTATGAGTTTAATAATTCTGTAATTGACTTTCTGAGCTTTAAACTGCCTCATTTTACAAGCTCCAAAGAGCACAGGTGAACAGGCTCGCAAAATGAGACAGAAAGTCCAGACCAGCCGCTGGCAGTTGTACTGCCTTTGTGTGGCCAAGTTTTGGTAGTGGGGGGGCTCTTGTGAGAAGCTGCCAGAAGCTTCTCCCATGTCGGGTGGAGCCATTCCCATTCCCCATCCCCTGCAGTGCTCAGGGGAGGAGGCAGAGAAATCAGGGGTGAAGTTGAGCCTGGGAAGCAGGAAGGGGTGAGGGGAAGGTGTTCTAGGATTTGGTTTTCTTTCTCATTATTCTGCTTTATTTGATTAGTAATAAATGAAGCTGATTTCCCCAAGTCGAGTCTGTTTTGCCTATGATAGTAATTGCTGAGTGATCTCCTTGTCCTTATCCCAACCCAGGAGCCTTTTGTTCTGTTTCCTCTCCCGTGTCCAGCTGAGGAGAGCAGCGATAGAGCAGCTTGGTGGGTGCCTGGCATCCAGCCCGGGTCAGCCCACCACAGCGGTTCTCTATGCTGGAATGCAATTAAAATTGTTTGTGAGATAAAGCCCTGTTGTTCCTCTAAGGGGCAACTGAGCCTTTTTTTAATTACTGTAAGTTTCTGCTTATTATGGATGGGTAAACATCTAGTTTTGAGCTCTAATCCCCTTTGAATTGTTAACGTTTTCTTTACTCATCCCAGTAGCCATTTTCTTGCTATGAAGGCAAATCTAATACTGCTACTTAACATCGTCCTTACCTGTGCACAGGCATTCACATACACCCCCCCCCCAAATCTATACGCAGGCATTTGCTGAGGAACAGTTTGTGTCACTGTACCTGCTGGACATTGGCTTGCAGAAGATCTCCTAAGCGCTCCACAAGCTCGGTGAAAGTAGGTCTCTCAGTGGGAACTCCATGCCAACAATCCAGCATTGTCTGGTAGCTAAGTAAAAACCACAGGTATTAAGGAAGGAAAAGGACAGAAGCTTTGCTTCCGGACTGTTTCATTCTTGCTTGTTTTGGTCATTGTTTTGGATCAAGACAGGCTCAAATCTCCATGTTGGAATTCTGTCCTAGTTGCCATGTGGGATGCTTTTTCCTTCTGTATCCCAGCCTCAGCTGAGCCTTGTAGGCTTTTAATGTCACATAACTTAGAATCTGACTGCTAGGCCCCATTGATACTGCTGAAATAAGTCATAGTTATGGCGCCTGGTTTCTGTCACACAATTGGAAATCAAGGCAGACACAGCAGTCTCCTGAACTACAGGAGATTCATGAACTACAACTGACGTGGGGAGATGTGTTCATCTGGTCAGCAAAGGTCAAGCTGGCTCGGTCTGTCTCTAGCATTCCTCTGTGGTATCAGGATACCCGAGATACGCACAACTACAGTGTTTACTGGAAACAGAATACACAGCTGTCATCTCCTGAGCTCTCCTTCCCCTCCACGCCTCAACACAGTCTCTTGTGTAACACTTCAATGGCACGTGTCAGCTCTGAGTACAAAACCAGGAGCTCTTACACTTCTGGAGTGGAGTACTCTGGAGATCTCATCCGGGTGCCTTCTTTGAGCCGCCGGCAGAAGTCCTCATCTATCTGCACTCCAGGGTATGGTGAGGCACCTGAGGGGAGAAATGAGGAGGAGGCTCCAGAATGGCACAATCCCTGTTTCCCAGTCCAGTGAATTCAACATGTATCAGTAATTTCTGCTGCTTATTTTTGGGCCACTCAATTGCTAGTGTGAAACCTGGGAGGACAGTCCATAGCAACTGTAATTGCTTTCGAGATGCAGACTTCTGTAAAGGGATTGAGAGTATTCTATTAACTTGCACACAAGTTGGCCTAGCAGTCATCAAGTGAAGGAGTGAGACTTGGTCCACTTCCCCATGGGAATGGTTGTCTTCAGGGGAATGACTTGTATAAATATGTGTGTGCATTGAAGGTTGTGATCTTTCTTGTACAACATCTGCACATTTTGGCAGCTTAGAGGCTGGATAGTGAATTTGGAAAGAATTTAATCACGTCTTAACACTGGGGATTGAATGAAATCTGGATCTGTATCCAGCCCTCGAGGAATCCGCGTATGAGGTACCATCTATAGCATTCCTGCATTTTTTCGCCTCCTGTTAGGAAACACCATCATGTGCTGTGCACTTGGGGGCACAAGCAGCACAGCAGAAATCTGCTGGATAAAAGCAGTGAAGAGGGTGCCAAAGTGTGGCTGGTGCCAGAATTATTCTACTCTGTGAATCTGACCACTCGATCTGCAGAACCATGCACTGGGGAGCAGAGATCCTGGCAACCTCCTGAGAGGGCATCTCTCCACAGCAGATAGGCTCTGGTGGTGTTCAAAGCTCAGGGACACTTAGCCACAGCACATCGGAATTCCCTTGATGTGCAAGTATCAGATCACAGTATTCTGGAGTTTTCTGGAGTTACATAGGTTGGAAATAGTCAGTAGCATCTTTTCTGCTTTGTATCTTGGTTTTCCTTCCTAGTTTTGTCTTTGACCTGCCATTATGATCATAATACCCTCTGTTAATCTAATGTTCAGCTCGCATCACCCATTAGCCAAAGATCTCCAAACAGGCTTCTATCAACTCACAGGATCTCTCTGATTAAGCAGATGGATAGAACCTGTAGTGTCCCTTTCCCAGAGTTACACTGTGACCAAAGGGACTATGTGATAAGCCTCATAACTTGGATTTGGGATGCTGAGGCTGCAACATGTGGTGTAAGGTCTACACATGACATTTTCCTTAGGGGAAATCTCTTCCAAAATGCTCCAAGCTGTGGCACACATTGGGTATGGTAGCACTCTTTTGATCTTGGTTTTATTTTAGGAGGATAATAAGATGCTGATGTTATGCTACCAGGCAGTGCTGCTTTACAGAATTATCTCTGATTGCTCTGTGAACAGTGCACATTTAAATTGCAGGAGACACTGACATTCTGTAATGCACCATGTAAGTGATTTCAAGATGTATTAAACATCGCTGCCATTACCTGACCCGAGGTGTGCTGAGCCCATTTCAATAACACAAAGCTCAATGCAAATGAACAGTCTCTCAAGTCCTGATTTCCCTGTGTATCACCATAATGGATCTGTTCTGCCAGCCCTTCTGGAGGCAGCCATCCTGCTTCATTCATCTTCTGACCCTGAAAGGACCACGACCAAACTAAAGTGCGTTTTACTAATCAGTCCTTGTTCCTTTCTTAGAGGGTGCTAAGTGTGTGGGACCCAGTAAAAAGCAGCACTTGCAAATGGGAGCCCAAACATACCCTGTAGCAATGACAAATAACTTCCATCCCTTGGCTCTCAATGATCTGTAAAACTTTTATATAAGAGAATTCAATCAGTGACACAAATCCTTAATTAAATATTTATCAGGATTGCTGCAGATGTGAGTAGTGCCAAGCCACAGGCATGCCTGGGTGAGCTGTATGAAAACCCTCTTAGCCAAGAGGACTACTTTGAATCTGTGCCATAGACTGAGGAAAGTAGTTTGGGATCTGTGTCATAGCAAGGGCAGGGGCTGCTCTGTGGAGAAATGTAGTGGATTCCTCTGAATTCAGAAGAGGACAGTCTATGGCTTCAGTAAGCACCTCTATTAAGCGAAGAGACTATCTAAAATTAAACCAGATAGATTTCTCTTAAAAATAGTTAAAAATAGAGATGAATTTAAGTGACTGTATTTTAATTTTTTATTAGTCTTCAGTATTAAAGGCCAAATGACCCAAAGTTCACATTTGTTAAGCCCTGTCAGGACCTTTGGGAATGATACAACCAGTTTGCCCTCTGCAGTGGTCCTTGCCATCATCAGTATTCAGTTCACTTGGTTCCTTGGAGATGCTCACTGGAGAGGCTGTCCCCTCTGAGCGTGTTTCTGCATGCTAATGCTAATATATCTGCTGGAATAATCTATTGGAACTGGGGCATTGCCCGTGATTCTGGAGCCTCATCCTTTTGTGGTGTTCCAAAACACACTCAGCAGGTGATGCTGTTACAGAGCCATGGAGGTGGTGCAGCCAAATAACAGGACTTTAAATAAATAGGGCTGAACTCTGGAGAAGGCAAAACTGCCACTTGTGTCAACCTTTTGAGTGTGAACTCTCTTCTTTTGCATGCTGATACGAACTAGAGAAAGGTCCAGATCAGAGACTTGCACTGGAATCAGGCTGGGATCTTTGCAGCCAGCCCCAAATACAGTTTAGGCTAGAAACAGCTCCAGGCTTTGCATCCAGATCTGGACTTGGCATCTTGAGCTCAGTTTCAACAGAGCGCCATGAATCAGAGATAGTAGGAGATTACAGAGTTTGGTTTAAAACTCAGCAGCTTAAGTTGACAATGGTGCTTGTTTTCTTTTGTCTGCGAGTGCTGATTAGAAAGCCAGAGCTGACATTCCTAAATCCCCTCAGGAAAACAGCACTTGCCAGTCTGGAAGGAGAATGTGAGAGCAGCAAAGTCCAACTGTCTGCAAGACTGCGTGTCTCAGGTTCAGGGCTTTATCTGCTGGACAGTAACCAGATCTCAGTGAGGCTGAGATTTCTAACAGCACCGTGAGGTGAAATGTATAGTACGTACAGGACACCATTACTACTCCTTCTGGCTTGTAAATGATACAACCAGAAGAGCACCTTCTAACCCCTCCCTGCCAGAATGACTTACACAGAGTCTAGCACTGGTTCTCCGATCAACCTGTTGGCTGCTGCTGCCAATACATTGTTCTTAGACAATCTTACTTAGATTTTGTGGGGAAGATAGTCAAGCTGGGATGAAATGTCATGTGGGCAAACTGCCTTGTGTTACACCAGTGATGTAATCCTCTGCAACTGTGCAGCTGTGTGGCTTCCTGAAGCAGGAGATTATGGTCTGATAGGGAAACTCTTCGTAGCTCTCACGGAAGTATTTCACTGCCAAGCAGCAGGTTAGCTCTGTGCTCTGATGCTTGCAGTTATTACAAATGTTGGGTCCAGGGTTTGGATTGTGTTTTGTTCCCCCTTCCCAGCATTTCACTGGTTTTGCCAGGAGGGGTTCTCACTGACCTCAGTCCCGTGACTGTGTTTTACACCTGATCTGTACTGTGCACTTGTACTAAGTGAAGCAGAAACACGGCACCGCGTTACCACCTTTTGTTAAAAGCTTCTCTTAGCAATAGAGCCAGAAATTAAGGGAGAAAATGGGGTTTAAACCATTCTTACCGAGAGAAAATATTTCCCAGAGCAGCACTCCAAAAGACCACACATCACTCTGCGTTTTTTGTCTTGTAGATTTTGTCAAAGATAGCTTCTGGAGCCATCCATTTGAGTGGGAGCCTGGCCTGGGAATGCAGAGGACACAATGTGTTGTTGCCTGTTGTGACTGACCTGCCCCCCAGGATTGAGCATTTCAGGTTTCTTCCACTTACATCTCCTTTCCGCACATAGTCGGGGTCTTTATAAATATCCCTGGCCAGCCCGAAGTCACAGATCTTAACCACGTTGTTCTCTGAAAGAAGGATGTTCCTTGCTGCCAAATCCCGATGGATGCACTGCGAAGGAACGAGGACACATGAGATCAGAGGCTCTGCCTGGACAAGGAGCCCCTGCTAGAGGGCAGGAAGCAGGAGACCTGCTTGGGAAATGGAAAGATAAATGAACTTCCATTGTGAACAGGTTAGCGAAGGAAAAGTGTCTGTGGGAATCTGCTGCAAATATACTGTCATGTGCAGAAGAGACAATAACTGAGGGGACACACCAAGTGTGACAGCTCATTTTCTGTGTGAAATAACCTTCACAGGATGGTGAGATGAAGGGAGGGCCATTCTCCAACTAATTCTTCTGTGGGAAATTTGAGAGAGGTCAAAAAGCAGCTGCAGGTCCATTTGCAAATGCAGTGCCATGAGTGTGGGGGGGGCTCTGCCTCTGCTGCCCTGGGAGCTGGGCACTCGGTGCGTACTCAGTGTTGTGCATGCTTTGGCCTCTGTACTGCATTCAATCTCCTTGAAAAGCAGGCACCCCACAGGCTACAAACATACTTCTTTTTGTATCCAAAAGGCTCCAACACTGCTGACAAGCTAAATAAGTAGCTGGCTACTCCCTCTTCATTTTTCAGTAGTTCCTTTGTTGGCCATACCAGAAGGATCTTTATGAGAAGCCTTTTCTGCATTTATTTATGAGACAGTTCCACGAATTGTCTTAGGATCTGTACACACTCCTTCTATCTAAACTCTCATGTTACAGATGCCAGTCCTTGCAGCCAAGAACATGATGGATATTCCTTCACAACTCCTTCAGTGCTACTTATTGCTTAACCACCAGAGGAATGTGATCTCCAGCACTTAGATATAAGAGCAAAAGGCAGATCACTCAGGCTCAAAAGCGTATTTGGATTTCCTCTTATCAGATACTCATGGTTCTGTGGAAGAAGGTCAGCCCTGACGTTGTAGTGAGCTCACTTTTCGGGAGGCGAGAAACTCCATGCCTTTGGCCACTTGGAAGCTGTAGCAGATCAGATCCTCCAAAGTGAGGGGCCGCTTGTACAGATCCTCAGCATCTACAAGAGATCACAGACAGAGCAAAACACTGGAGCAGCCGCTCCACGC
>NW_009933130.1:90894-97935 GCF_000696875.1 Nestor notabilis | reverse complement strand
CGCGGGCGCGCCCGCCCCCCGCTTCTTGGGCACGGCTGCCACTTGCACGCTGGTGAGCCCAGCCCTGCAGCCGAGTTCTCTACAGCTCTGCTTTAGAAACCACTGACCTAGAGGCAGAAGGTCAGATGATGAAAGAAGTTCCATCCAACATTAATCATGTCATTTAGCTACGGGGAAAACAACATCTGGGGATAAAAGTGAGGGGAATAGTGAGCGAGTGGTGGGACTGGGGACAGGCTGGCCCCACAGATCTGGTAACATACTGCTATTGCTCCTCTTACTCAGCAGGAGCAGCTTTTATATGCACACATCATTGCAAATCTCCTTTTGTGAGAAAGCTGGAGCGGGGCACAGGCGAGAGAGAGGATTTGTGATTTCAGGGACAAGCCAAGCTGTGCACAGGCTTGTAAAGTGTGGAACTGTGGGTGGCACTAGCCAAGTAACAAATCTTTACAATAAAAGACCTGGCATGAAGGAGGTTTCTTTTACCTTCTTCATCATCTTCTGAATCGCTGTAACTCTTATCTTCAATAAACCCAGAGCTGGCAGAGCTTCCCGTGCTGGCTACGCTCTCCAGGCGCCTCTTGATCAGTTCAGTCAAATCACTGTTGGACTCATCCAGACTTTTCTCTGCTTGATCAGAGTTTTCCTGCGACTGGAAATGGTATAAACCTGATATTTAGCTTTGGATGAAGCAGTGCCTGGGGATTCAGTGGCAGAGGGAGACAGTGTCCTCTGAAGAGGAGCTCAAAACAGGTTTGAACATGATGTTTCCTGAATAGCACAACTAATGAAGCCTGGTTTCCCATTTATCAATATAGAACCTCCCATTCTACTGCTCACAGTATTCCATAAAATTAGCTGGAAGCTGGCTAGGAGAGACTGATAGATGAGTAGAGAGATACTGTAATTTTGGGGGAGGGTTCACCTTCTCCTACTTCAGGTAATACCAGTCTTGCACTACTACATTGTTGCTCCCCTTGTGCTGGGTAGTATCCTACAAGTAATTCCCACTCTCTCTCAAATGCACTGGAGTGCTTGGGTGTTTGCAACTGATTCCTTAGGAGGTACTAGGGAAGAAGAAGGTGGGAGGGAGATCCTACAGGGAATTTGCTCATGCAAATTGCAATGTGGCAGGGCAATCAAGTGCCTAAGTAAATGCCAAACTGTCTCAGTGCCAATGTGGAAAAGAATCCGACTTGTGGTCAGTGGTTGGTCGCCCTCTGCCTTGTGACCATGAGAATCCTGCTGGGTTTTTACCTTGTATGCAATGAAATCTCCTCGTTTCCCTCTGAGATAGTTGGACAGATTTCCATATTTGCAATATTCAACTATGACCATCAAAGGACCTAAAAAGACAGTGAAAGTCAAATGAGTTTTGAAGCACTGCAAAGCACTTAGTATTATCTTAGCCTCACAAATCCTCTTCAAAGTAAGTAAATGCTGTCACTTCTATTATACAGATGAGGAAATTTGGGAACAGAGAAGTGAGACTGCAGAAGCACACAGTCAGTAGTGGGTATGGAGAGAAGGGAATACAGAACTCAGTTTTCCCCATTAGGTGGTAACAGTGGAACAGCCTGGGAAGTCCTGTCAATATCTTCCTTTCTTATTTCTGTGCAAACTGCTGTAGAGTTCAGTGCAATTGCTGCTTTTATCCCACTATGCATATGTTTAAGATCTGCTTGAAAATGCTTTTTGGTGTGTGCTATTAGGAAAGGGAAAAGCTGCATTCTGTATCTTTAGCATAATTGCTGCATTTTATAACCATCAAATGTAAGATAAAGTGAAACCGTGGGACTAGAGTGCATGTAAACATGTATTATTATCAATCCTAAGCAACCAGACTCCCATGTCCAGGAAACTTGCTCTGTCTGGAAGGTCTGTGCTTCAGAGTGTGAACTTGAAAGGAGAGAAGTGCTGAGAGCTGCACTTGGCTGTTGGGAAGGAGGCAGCTGAGCAGCGCTTCTGCCTGGCTCTGTCAGAAGTGCTTGTGCTGCAGCCTGCCCCTTGGCTGCTCTGAGGAGTAAATATTGAGTGAAAAGGCTGAGAGCAGGGCTCGGAGGAGTAGAGGGGTCGAGAAGGGAAGAGTGAACCTTAGAGATTCTGGTTGTCGGAGCCTGACTGAGGCTGAGTGGTGGGTATCGTTTGGAAGCAGATTGTCCCTGTGAAAGGGAGATGGTGAATTCTAGCAATCATAACCAAGAGCATGCTGATAATCCATTGTGTATTTATAGTTGGTTAAGAACTGCTGACTTCTTAGTGAGGCTGCCACTTTTTAGGCACCTGTTTGTATTAAGCCGCCTCATTGACTTGACAGAAGAGGAGAATCACCAGCATTCATATAATGCTACTTCCCTCTACTCAGAGTCCCAAGCAAAGGCTACTTGCTTGTGCATCCAAATCTTCAAACCCTCTTCCTAGAGCTGGCCATCCTGCCATGGGCTCTGCAGTGCTACAACAGCTCCTGTGAGTTCCCCCTTCTCCCCCTTTCCTCCCAGGTTACAGCAGCATCTGTGGTTGCTGGTTGCTGACTGCTCCTTGAGGAGCTGGGAGTATCCTGCTGGAGGGAAGATCTCTTTCCTGGCATCCTACCAGATCTGCCTCACTGAGGTTTTCTTTTTTCCACTGTGACTGGTGACGTTTGGGAAGTTCTTTGGGAAAATGATAGCTTTGGAGTCTCAGATGACAGCAGATGTGTGCGCCACCTCTCTCACTCCTTCCCCTTCATTTCTTTGACTCTGTTGGTTTTCTGGTTTGGTTTGTTTTTCCTCAGCTCTCCTAAATCTGTCCTTTGGGAATTGTTTTGAAGGTTCATTGTAAGCAGTAAAGAGGCATCTTTGAGAGTTGTTACCCTGAAGTTAAAGTACAGTATAATAAGAGACAAGGATGCTTTGGATGGCAATATGGGAAGGGATGTTTTAGTGCTGAAGCTCCAAGATTTATGGAATCCTTTGTTTAAGTCTGCCCTGTGCAGCTGATTCTTTGTATGATGTAGAGCCAGTGGTGCCAGCTCAGCTCTTTGGCAGCTCATGCTGTTGCTCCAGGCAGCTTTGGTCTGCCCCAGGCTTCCTGTCTAGTGCACAAGAAGTGCCTGCATCTGCCCAGCAAGAGTGAAGTGCCTGGGGAAGGAGGAGGCCTCAAGTGTGTAAGTGCTCAGCCTGGTGCATCCTCCTGAGAGAGCTGGAGAGAAGAGGGAGAAGAAACGATCCGGACTGCTTGATGTGGAGGAATTGGGCACCCAACTGCCATTAAGGATCCTGCCTCCCTTCAGTCCATGATCCCTTTTGTGAGCAAGCTTACAAAGGGCAGAGAAATGGAAAACAGAGAAGTGACACCACTGACTGGGAGAAACCATTGATGCGATGTGGCCATATTCTGCAGTAGCAGAAGCTCTCCTATGAGCACAGATAGAAATGTTCATGCTTGCATTAACTGCATGTGCTTGGACTCCACCACAGATACATCCAAACACCATTGTAGCTGCAAAGTGTTTCTTCCTTGCTGCTTATTTACTGAGGACTTCTCACCTCCAGCCTTGGTGCAGGCTCCCAGCAGGTTGACTACATTCAGATGATGGCCTATGTGGATGAGGATCTTCAGTTCAGACATTAAAGCCTTGCATTCATTAGTAGTTGCACATTCTGCTTAAGATAAACAGGAAAAAAATCATCTTTACACGACAGGATATTTTGAACAGGACACAGCAAGATCCTGTTTACACTTGGAAACAAAACCCACCCCGGTTCCTTGCAGTATCTTTGCTTTTCAGTCTCTTAAACAGATCATAATTCATCTCCTTCATTGTCTGTTGACCTTTATGAAGTGGAGTTACACTTTATCTTTTGGGTGACTCTTCCTTTCTGTGGCATGGGTTATGGAGGGTCACTGTCCTGCAGGAGAACCCTCCCCCCAAAGGAGATACCAGAGATACCAGGTACCTTTGTGAGGACTGAGTTCTGCAAGCTTAGCAAAGGAACCACCAACCTCTCCAAGCAACAACAGCACACAGAAGGTGTTCCTCCATCTCTAAGGGTGATGTGCAGTTTAGTAGCACTTCCCTACAACACCTCAGAGTATGTTTTCCACAGTAGTGAGCATCTCTCCAGTGCAGGGGATGGAGGAATCCAACTCATCTGTAACTTGGGTCCCAAACTGTACTGCAGAATGTATGGCATTACTGAGCCTCAGCCCTGGGACATCTCATCCACCCAAGAAATACATTATCCAGCAAAGCAGAGGGGCTCATATTTGTGTGTGAACCCTGAACGTGACCCTTGGCAAAGTACTGGCCAGCCAGGTATGCTGTAGTTTCATTCTGTTTGGCTGCCAAAGCTAAGGAGGACACCCTCAGACCAGGCTGTTGTTCAGATGCTGCCTTGTTTCCTCTGCCTTCTTTCCAAAGCTTTCCTGATGTATTTAACAAAAAGGGCTGTGTCCTGTTTCCTCTGGTTTTGCCTTTGCATCATGTGTGACAAATATAACCTCTTTCTGCGTTTGCAGAATCCTCCATAAACACATCTTTCACCAAATTGTGTCAGAAAGAAGGAGCTCGTCCAAGCCCACAGGGTTTGCAGATGGGTGTGTACATGGGTGGTTTGCTCCTGATTTACCCTGGCATGAGCATGCCTGGCAAAATCCAAACAGAACAGCCTCTGGAAGTGTTTCAGATCATCTTGGACATTAACTTTCCAGAACTATACCAGCCTAATTCATGTAAGTGACAAATAGTGCTGGAATTACAGAAGTGCAGACATCTCCAGAGCCTCTTCTTTCTTTCCCGGATGCATTGACTCACACTAGAGAATCTGCTTTATCCAGGAATGTGATGAATTATGGGCATGTTAGTTGGGAGGGATGAATTAGAGCAGGAGGCTGCTGCCTCAGCTCGGGGAGGAGGGTGTAAAATGATGGAGTAACTGTCAAATAGCTTGCTGGATATGTGCAGGATGGTAGAGCTGACATGAGGATCAGTTGTGAAGCACAGTGTGGAAGTGAATGGAAGCCCTGAGCTATCCATGGAAGCAAGTTTTGGATGGAGAAGGGAGTGTGTCTGGATCAAGGGCTTCTAGGGTATTTTCAGGGATCTGGAGATGGGCATGGAACAGAAGAAACCACAGCAGGAGAGAAGATGATCTGAAGATCTACTGACTAATGCAGAGGAGAAAGACCACATTCGGAGGAGGTCCAGACAGGTGATGAACAGATGGGTTTGAGTTTTGAGAGAGATGGGAGGTAGCAGAGCACCAGGATGCAGCCAGCAACAGAAGCCAAATTCCATGAGAGAGGTTCCTGAATCATGGCATTGCAGGGTTAATACTGTCATGCAGCAGCAATGCAGAGCAATGTGGCTGTGAAAAGCTTCATGTGAGGATGGATTGTACCTCTGAGAACATCCAAAGTGAACAGTTAAAAACCTCCAACCCACGAGGCAGTGTATGGGCTGATGCATTTATTCATGAGCTGTCTGCGAAGGCTTTGTATGTAAATATAATAGGAAAGAGAAGTCTCCAGGTTCCCCCATTCCCCACCATGGAATGGTAAAAGCTTTCCTTAATTTCAGTAATTGCAAGCAAGTTGTCTCTAATTCACTCCCTTGGCATTGCTTTTTCCAACCCTTTGAACTGTTCTACATCTGGAAGGGCTGTTATGGAAGGCTTGGATCCAATTGCAGACTATCTAATGTAATTACATTCTGTAATCTGTTTCCCTCCTCACCCCCCAGACCTGGAAGCTGCTGTTTTCCTCCTCTAGGAATACAAGACTTAATGAGCAGCACAGCACGGAGCCCGCTCGTTGTTTCCTGCACCTTAACATCCACTGTATAATGGCTAATTGCTCCCCCATGACAAACCCACTCCCTCCTGGCCACAATGAACCTGGGACTGGTTTGGAGCTGAGAGCTGGAAACCTCATTCCCTGCGGAATCTCGGGTGGATCTCAGAGGGATATATGTACCTTTAAGCATTTTTACGGCAACTGTTTTGCAGGTTGAAGATTTATCAATGCCAAAAGCAGATGCTTCCACCACCTTCCCAAAAGCACCATGACCCAGTGTTTTACCTAGAGAAGCAAGAGTCAAGAGTGAGCCAAGGGGGACTTGACAGTCTGCATCAGGTAGGAGGGGATCATGCATTCTGAGCTCTGCAAGACACACAAGGCTCCAGTGCCCAGGCACAACGTAGACGTAGACCGATAGTCAACAGAAGCCTGTATCACATATTTGCAGCATATGGATATAACCAGTGTGATTTATATCCATATGGCTTTAATGCAATACAGTATGTGATAGAACAGAGTAGAATAAATCAATGTGCATTCAGCTGGGGGCAGGGCTGAATACATACATGTGGCTAAAGGGTAAAAACATGACGTGTAGTCATCCTGAAGCCCAGGAAAGTCAGAGTTTGGGTTAAACATAGAATTGTGGAACTCTCATCTCTCATGAATCACAGTCTGGAGATAGCCAGCTAAGGCACCCAGGTGGTCAGAACCCTTTAGCCCTTCACTTATTGACATTTATTTGACATAAAAGCTATACCAAATGGAATTGAAGATGATAATCTTTCTTTATTTTCTCTTTTACTGAAGCTTCATGCCTGTATTGCCCAGTGTGCTCTGAGGGCTCTGCCCCACAGTGCAGCAGAGTACACAGGGCATCATGGTCTAGCTTCTGGTTCTCCTGGTTTGACCCCGTGTCCCACCATCATCTCAGCTTTGTTATTTTTGTCTGTCTTCCTCCTTTGTCCGTGTTTTCCAGCTAAATCACCAAGAGCACACACAAATACAGATTCCCTGCACTCATCACTGCACACAGATGTTAGTGTTTCTCTATACAAACACAACCTGCTTTTTACATCTGTTTGCTCCATCATCCAGTGAGCTGAGCTGTTGAATGAAACTTGGTTCATTTCTTCATGATAGCTCTTTTACAACTCAAAGCCAAGTTCAAATGATGGGTGAGGAATTGATTGTTTGATGAATTGATAGATTCCTTCAAAACAAAATTCACCGGAGGGCTGGCACCTCTCAGATTGACTG
>NW_009933130.1:58298-90859 GCF_000696875.1 Nestor notabilis | reverse complement strand
CTAGGAATGTGAAGCCATACTTTTGGCAGGGACAGCACCTGGAGGTACCTTCCTTCCCTGCCAAGAGTTTGGCTTCGCTTCTCCAAGAAAGAAAAAGAGGTGGTAGCTATTTTGAGAGTGACAACATCTTTGCTTCCTTACCAAATCCCTTGTTTCCTCCCCCATTAAGGATGATCCTGAACCCTGGGACTCACTGCCAATCCCCACCCCCCGCCCCCGACAGTAGTACACTGGCACTAAATGATAGGCTGCTTCCTGGGTTATCCAACAGATCCATTGAAATGGGGGAGCCTTGGAAACCATCACTCTTCCCAGTAATAACCCCGCAGCACTCACCCAGCCGCAGTCTGTCTCTTGGGAACTCCCATTTGCTGCTGTCATAGGGGAGACGGTCGCACTGTTCATCAAGAGGCATTTCCTCTGGATCCATTATAATTGACAGGTATCCTGTCTTAATATCTGTGGCATCAGGCTAAAAACAGGGAGGGGAGACATTACTCATAGTATTTACCCTGCAGTTCTAACAGGGGAGAGCTGTCTGCAAGCCTGAGTGCTGGCTGGGAGCATCCTGAATTCCAGACTTAGCTCTGAAATGTATTCCAAACCATGAATGCATCACTTGAGCTTCCTGCCTCTCTTGGTTTTGTGCCTGAGAAATAAATGTTTATGTATGTCTGCCACTCAGGGGTGTTGGGAAGAGTCACTGATTGATGTTGGTAAACACCTTGAGGACACAAAATCTATCAGTGTCTTCTACCTGTACCTGTTAAAGGAAATCAGTGTTTTCCTATGGGAACTGCACTTCCTGGTGCACTATGGAGTGTTTTGGCGTCTTCGTTGTGTTGGTGAGAATCAGTCTTGATTCTCCATCATTATCCACTTCATGGCTATTGCTTCTTACAGTGTAAAATGGGTCAAAAGCTGGGGCAAACTGCTACTTCTGGTGAGAAGTTGTGATCTGGTGGGTCCTGTGAGCAGACCTGCACAGTGCAAAGTGTCATAGGAAATACACTCTTGTCCACAGCTCTGTTAAACTGAGGTCAAGGGGGAAAACATGAATTTCATCACTGTATTTGCAATAGAAGGGGAAGTTTTACTGGGGTCTGTATTGTGGTGAGCTTCAGAGCAGAGAGCTGTGGTTGCCTTTCTGTCTGCTGTTTGTTTTAGGAAAAACTGACCTGAATTCCTTGGAACTTCACTTTTTTGAGTCACAAAAGGGAGGTGAAAGAATAGCGAGACTTGGAGACAAAATAAGAGTGGTTTCAGCTCATTTCTAGAGCAGATATCCCAGGATCCTTAAAACAGGGCCCATGTTTCAGAGACAAGTGCTGAAATCAAACCTCATTTTAGGGGATTTAGGATTTGGTTTTACTTTCCTAATCTTGCAAGCCAGTTGGCTCAGAAGGAGGGAGGAGCCTGGTTTAATGGCACCATGGAAGTGGTAGGAATCTCACAAGTGTGAGTGGTCTCTTGAGAACTCAAAGGACCATCAGCAGAAATCTTGGACTGAAACTTTACAGGAACATTTTGCACAGTTCTTTCACCATCTGTCCCAGCCACTCATCCCTAAACTCTGATGCTTCCTGTGAAGCCCAGTCCCAGCCCCTTTGTGCAGCATGGAACCTCTCTTACTTTTCTCAGCTTCCGGATGAAGAGGGTCAGAAGAAGCCAGAAGAGAGTAGCAGCCAGACCAGTGCAGACCAAAATGATAACTTCAATGTTGGATTTCTCCTCAGAACCTGTAGGTTAAATGTACAACCAGATTTTAAATGCAGCCAAAGTCCATGACTGAGAAGTAGTTTTTCTCATTCCAACATAATCCATGCATTTCACCTTAGCTTGGACCTCACCTTGTATCTTAATGAAGGCTGATGTGCTATCCTGGCCCATGTCATTGGATGCTTTGCACTCATAAAGCCCCTCATCATCCTTTTTCACTCTCTCAATGACCAGGGTATTATTTTCCATGGAAATTCCTGTTGGAAGGGATTGCAGTCAATATTATCACAATAACCTACATGCCTACAAATGCTTTTAGGAGGGAGACAGAGAACTGAAAGTCAGCTCCCGTCCACGCAGGCCTGGTACGAGGTGTTGTCAGGAGGTGCTTGGATGCTGTGTTTCTCATTGTGCTCGGGCAGCTACCTTTCCCTGCCACTTTTTTCTCCTCAGTACCTGTGTGCATCACTTGGGGATCATTTAACCAACAGCAAATGGGGCTGTTAGTTTATTGTGAGCAGAGAGAGCCTGAGAAAGCTTGCAGGGGAGTTAGGGAAGTGAGGGGAAGACAGGTTTCTGACAGCAACAGGATACGCTGGGAAAAAGGGAACTTGATGAAATTATTGGAGAAATCCAGTGTCTCGGAGGCTGTAGGAAGTGGTGGGAATTCTGACATGTGGAACAGAGAAATCAGGTTATGCACATCCCTGGAAAAATCACTGTGTGAAGTCCTGTATTCACAGGGAGACGGGGGCTAGAGGTGGAGTTTGTCTGGATATGGCCTGTGTGAGGCTTGTCTACATTTAATTTTCCTGATTAATTTTCCTCATTTAATTTTTCCTCATTTATGGCAGGAAGTGGTGGGAATTCTGACATGTGGAACAGAGAAATCAGGTTATGCACATCCCTGGAAAAATCACTGTGTGAAGTCCTGTATTCACAGGGAGACGGGGGCTAGAGGTGGAGTTTGTCTGGATATGGCCTGTGTGAGGCTTGTCTACATTTAATTTTCCTGATTAATTTGCCTCATTTAATTTTTCCTCATTTATGGCACAAAACTGAGAGATCGTCTTGAAACAGGTGTGTTTGGGGCAGAAATAGGGAACCAGGTCAGGCTCTGAATCCAAAAGGGAAGAACATTTGGAGTTTCTGGGTGTTCTGCCCATGAATCCTGTTGTTAACAAGAGTACTGCACAGAACTTGCCGTGCTCGGTGCTGGAATACTTGCCCTGAGGTGTTTTTTCCCAATATTTTATTTATGTTTCCGTTGGTTGGATGAGTTACATGCTTGTCCCTCCAGAATTATTTATAGAATTTCAGTAGCTATAAAGAGTTTCTCTCAGAAGAGTCTGATGTGAATTATGGATGATCCGAGGCTTCCTACCTAGTCCAAGATGCGAAATTAAAGTCACAGGAGCAGCTGCTGACATGGGATTCTCCACGATTTATAGGAGATCTCAGGACAGAGAGCTGAGGCCCACATAAGGGAGCCCATTCTCCCTGTCCTGCTCTCTCCCAGCTGAGCTGGGAGCCCCTGCTCATCACTGTGCCATGGGAGACAAGGGCAGGATGTGTAACACACCATGGGGTGCCCTGGGCTGGCTGCTGGGTGCTGCCCACAGTGTGCTCCCATGTATTCTGACCTGACAGTCAAAGCTTGTGTTTCTGGGCCCACCTGACAAGCAGGTAAACTCTGCATCTCGGTTTTGTACACAAGTGGTTGTCCCAGAGCAGAGTGAAGAGCAGCACACTGTACTCCTTGGTTTACTAATGCCATGCTAACGCGTGCACACTACCTGGCTGCCTGCAGACACGAATGCTGTGCGTAAGCACAGTGGGTTGCAAGCACTGGCAGCTTTCACCTCAAAGTCCAAGTTGGACACTGCTGCAGTGGTCTGATAGGTTTGGATCTGTGTGTGTGTTTCCTGAGCCTGGGTGCACCATCCTGACTCAGCCACACTCGGAGTAGCCGCAGAGTTGTAGGTCTTAGGTTTGCAAGTCCGTTATCCTGTGTTATGTACAACATCAGGGTGCTCGGGGAGCAAGTGCCCTCACCTGATGCTGCTGAAATGGGGTAGCCATTCTTCCTCCACGTGATCTGAGGTTCTGGTGTCCCACCGACTTTGCACTCCAGAATGATCTTGCCACTGATGTTAACCTCCAGGTCCGTGAGGTTCTGTATCACGTACGGTGCTGCTTTTGCTACAGTGACAAAGAAAACAGGGCACGGTGAGGTTTGAGGAGGCACCTCCCTCAGCTCTGCCATCTCCTCTCCTTTAGCCTCCCACATGGCCTCTCTGGGCTGGAAGTGGCAAAGATTTGGTTGATGAGTGGTGGCAAAAAGCCCCTAAAAGATTATGGGAGGAGTGGGTGAGCCTATTTGATCTATTTCCGAACTGACTAAGCTTAGATTCAGCTTCAGCTCGAACCTCCTTGAGTTTCTCATCCTCTGAAGAAAACAGAGGACAGTGAGTGGGTAGAGCAAATGCAGAGTGAATACAAAAAAAGAGAGGAGGAGGCAAAGAGGAAACAGTTCTAAGGATTTTGCGTCCTCCATCGAGTGCAGTTACCTGCTTACTGCAAAGCACATTAACCTCCACTTTCTGTTCAGTTACAAAAGGTACAGGAAAGCAGTGAACAGAATAACAAGCACAGCATAAAAACCGCACAAAACCTGCAATAAGGACAGTAGCTGGTGGGTGTTAGTACATTTAAAAGACCTTGTTTGCATAGGGGAAGGAGGGCTGGGGTGGAGGGACACTTCCACATGTGTTCTCCAGCAGAATTGCCTCTCTGATGTGCCAGACAAACAACAGACCCCAGTAATCCTCAAAGCAATGTGATCAAGGTTCCAGTTCTCCCATGGATGTATTCCCAGCTCAGATGTGTTTTTTCCATAGCCATCATGTGGAGGTGTCTGTGTAGGTGGAAATTTGACTACATCAGTAAAAATATCTGCCAGGGGAGAGGAAAGTGAATTGCCTGAACGCAGAGCACAGAGGAAGCCCAGTGCCTCTCTCAGAGGATGGACCAAGCCCAGCCCCAGCCCTCTGCAACACCAGGGGGAGATTCTTCCCTTCCTCCACACTTCAGGAAGAGGCAGGTGCTCATCCCATCTCGTACAATAAATCACCTCCCACTCGGGTGTCAGAGCTGTGCTGTGGGTGAGCATCTCCCGCTGCGTGTGCCTGCACCTTGGTGCCAGAGCGGTGTGGGCTGCGCAGGGCAGGAGACCGGGTGGGAAGTGTGCTCCTGCACTTCAACAAGGACAAAGCCAGCACAGCACAGCCTGGTTTTACCTAAGTGACAAGTGCTTGGGGCAGCAGAGCTGCCCCTTCAGTGCTTCATTAGCCCCTGATGTGAGTGGAGGAGCCAGTTTGAAAGTCACTGTCTGAAAGTGCAGCTTCTGGTGGTCTCTGTCTCCTGCACCCTGGCTGGCTGCTGCTCACTGCAGTTCCACTCCATTTCTGTGCTTTGGGATTTTCTTCACTGTTGGAAGATACCCAATAAATTCAGTCATTCCAGCAGCACTTGTTCTTCTGGGGAGGCTTAAAGCCAATCACTCACTCTCTTCACTAGGAAGCAGAAGAAACTTCACTGATTTTCAATGAGTTTCTACTGTGTTCTGCCCTTTATAGTCACATAGCCAAAGAAATAGGCTTCAGGACCTGTAGTGTTACTGGTTTTATGACAGTAAAAGAGTTGGGGGGGCTGGATATAGGTAAGAAAATATTGTTATTACAGTGAAGTGCTTCCCACTTACCCAGACTAAATGGTACCTGTCACTTATTATACACTTGACCAGTGACATTCCTGATTAAATCTGCTGGGTTCAAATCTATTTTGGTATCTGGCAGCTCTAAGTGGGTGGAATTGTCCACCAAAGTCATACAGATCTGGGGTGACAGTCCCAAAGGATAGAGTTATGCTGTTAGTAACGTGGTGGAGGATGCTTTCCTCCTGAGTCAACACTATATCTGCACCCAGCATGGAGATAGGAAGATAAAATGCAGCTGAAATCACCTTTGTGTGTAAGGGAAATGTTTCATACAAACCCAGCGGTGGCTGGATGGGTAATATGTGTGAGTCCACATGCAGGGGTGTTTGAAAGGCTTCAAAGGCAGCAGAACCCTTCCACTGCAGGACCTACCTCTGATGAGGAGCTGCGTGTGCTGTTCCAGCGTGTCGGTGCTGTTGTGCTGGTTCTGGGCTCTGCATCTGTAGAGGCCACTCTGTTCCTTGGTGACGTTAGTGATGACCAGAGTCAAAGAAATGGAATAGTTGCTGGTGTTCCTGATGAGCGAGCCAGCGGGAGCCGCTTCCGAGGACGGGGAATACCAGCCCAGGTGGCTGTAGATGTACTTGGAGGCCCGGCAGGTCAGCCGGACATCGTTCCCCACGATGGTTGTCACTTGTGGGGCTGTTTGCAACCCGAATGGCACATCTAGGAGGGGGAAAAACATCTTTACAGTCATGTCACAACTGAGGAGATCCCTGGTTGCAGTTTGACGGTCACATGTCAAAGCCCAGCAGTCATGGAATGAGCCAGTTTTAATGGGATTCGCGTGAATCTGATCCGGGAATGTACCTCTCACATCCCGGGCTGACCTGTGGGATTCCAGCCCCCAGTAGTGCAATCATTACATTTCCAAGTAATGAATTGAAAGATTATAAATAGAAGCAGTTAATGGACTAAGAGAGTTTAATCAAGAGAGATTTCTATCCAGGTAGACAAATGTGTTCGTGAGCTCTTCCCTTTCTATCTGCAATCAGTGCTTGAAAGTATAATTGCATAAGAATAAAGAAACCTGTTCCCATTCCTCAGAAGTAACACTCTTTTTCTTCCCCACTGAACAATCTTCCCAATTCTCTCTTATTCCAACTATGCCAAGATTTATTTTCATCACATGTGCCTTGGTGGGTACTTACCTGACCACAATGGATTAACTGATCCAGTGACATACAAGACCTTGAGGCCTTTATATTTAGCAGAGAAATACTTTGAGGCAGGAGTCCCATCTACCCAGAGCCTGGTCTACAGACACATTCCTATCACTGCATTTGCCACCAGAGACCCACAGTTAAATTGTGACTGAAAGAGATTCTTTTCCCTCTTTATTCTGCCAGTTCCATGGTGTATCCACCCAGCAGACTTGAATGAAAGATCACTGATAACCACAGTGACCTGGAATTACTCTTCTCGTCAGGATTTCAAGTAGCTGAGAGTCCTGAGGAACCCCTCATGGGTTTTACTAGGCACAGAGCAGGGTGAGACACTTGCTCTGGACCTTCTGAACATGGACAGTGTTTGCAATAAGTCTGGTAGATGGCTGCTTCAGTACCAAGCTGTTAGTAAGATGCTTTCTCAAGTTGGGATGAACTAGATGGTACTTTGGGAAGGACAGAAGTTCAAGGGGAGCATGAACACATTGCACTTACAATTGGACAAATTCCACATGGGAGCTGGAATCTGGCCAGGGGCTCACACAGCAAACTCCTGCAAGAAGTTCTGCTGAAGCACAAATAGCAAAGCTGTTGAAATAATTGATCTGTCTTATAATAAACCATAGATTACATAAAATACAGAGCCCTGAAGGAGCTTTCAGATATGATTAAAAGTCTGTCTTCCTCACAAGTCTTCTGGAATACAACCAATAAGCTTTGCTTCATGGTTTTTAAAGACTGGCATCAGAAATGCTTTGCAAAAGAGCCAAAAAGAGAAGAGACCCCTCAGGCCACAGCTGTGGAAACTGTTATTTTTCTTTTCATGGAATTTCAGTTTACTTTATGCAGTGTTTTGTTAGGCTCAGTTGCTCTCTTGCTTAGTGCTAGC
Organism: Nestor notabilis; assembly: GCF_000696875.1. Taxonomy (NCBI): domain Eukaryota; kingdom Metazoa; phylum Chordata; class Aves; order Psittaciformes; family Psittacidae; genus Nestor; species Nestor notabilis. Next base: position 83,307 of record NW_009933130.1, on the reverse strand, counting down.
TGTACGCTCAGACTGACTTGTGTGGTACATTCATTCCTCACAACAGATGTCCTGTGGTGCCAACATGTCAAGATGATGCTTATCATAAAGGGATGAAAGTCTGAGGCCAGCAGAACTTCTCTAAACAGGAAGAATTAAAGTGAAAACCCTGGGATGTGGCACAAGCAGCATCTCAGCATCTCCCCTCAACCTGTCAAACCCAAGCAGGGAAGAAGCACCCTCATAATGTGCCTTGTTCTTAGTTTCTTCTCTAAGCATTTGCTCTTTGCTCCAGCAGGAGTGACAGTATTAAGGTAGATGGATCTTTGGTTAGCTCAGTCCTTTAGTAAGCTCAGTGGTCTGGGAGACGTCCAGAGATCCCCCCCCACCCTGCATCCTCCTCTGATCCTACGTGCTGGGTCTCAGTGGAAGTACCGGGGTACCCGGGGTAAAGCCCAGTGAACCCCTGCAGGTCTCAGGGCAAGCCAGCCCTGGGCTGTAAGCAGTGGTGCTGGCAGCCCCGTTTGGCCCCACTTCTGCCTCTCAGGAAGCCTTTTCTGCAGGAGAATTTCTGTTTCCAACTCCTGCAGCCTCATTTGTTCTGCAGGGAAACGCTGCATCTCTGGGGACAGGCGTTGGCTTGTGCGGGGCACCAGTGCAGAGGCTTTTCCACCAGGCTCACGTGCTGGGAGCAGAGGGCTGCCTTGGTTCTCCTTTCATTCCTTCTGCTGACATTTTTTATTTAGCATCCCGAATATTTTTAGCTGGAACCTGTGCTATTCTCTTCCATCTTGTAGCCTTTCAAGAAGCTCTTCCAGCTCCAATAGAATATTCATTGATTTTCATTACAGTGGAAGGAAAAGAGTGAGAAAAAAGAAGTCTCTCCTGCTCTCCTCTCTCTTTTCTCCTCCTACCCAGATTATCTGGGGAGTAGCTGAGCTTTCAGAGCACATTAGAAGTCAGTTCATCTCTTCGACTACTTTGCTTACACAATCGTGAACCTGAGCAGTGATTAACTTCCTCTCTCTGAACAGATACAGTGTTTTATAAGCCTCCTAATAAGTTGGCCAGAAGAATGCACCATGGGGCCTTTTTGCTTTTATCAGCAGTCACCAAACATTTGTCTTTCATATTGTATTACAGTGTAGTAGCCGCGAATCTCACTCTCAGCCGTGCGGGATCCCAGGGCAGAATAGGGAACTAAGCCACTGGGGAAGGTAAGAAGTCAGCATAAATCAAAAGAAAGTCTGGCTCCATTTGTATTTACAAGGAATTAATTGTTTTTAATTTCCTGTGCTTTGCACAATAATGGCTGTAACTCAAAACTTCTGCTCCTTCCCAAATCCCATCCCTGCGCCTGGCAGGATGGGGGTTTGCCACCAGGCCTGTGCACGTAGGGAGGGTGAGGAGAAGAAAGGGTGAGCCCTGCCATTGGAGGCAGCACAGAGCTTTTCATAAAGCCTCTGAACATGTCAGAGTAAGCAAATTGAGAGTGGCAACCAGTTGTACAACAGCCCAGTTCATACATTGTTCTGCTGTCTGAGACCTGATTTTATCTCGCGTTTGAAGTATAATACTTTCGGGTAGAAATCTGTAACTCCATTTTACAGAGTTGTTTTCGCAATCAGATAAGCCCGTGAAAAAGGGCTTTTGTTATTATTTGTTCTTCTTATCGTAATTCATTTATATTCCAAGAACATTCAGAGGTTTCATACGGGTGGGATCCCATTTTGTCTGTGTAGTACAGTCATACAAAGGCTATCATTTGATTTACTGTGCACCTGCAGTAATACATAGTTGCCCTTTCCAAGGTGCAGGCCAGAGATTAGAAGATAAATTATACTTGTCCATGGCAGAGAATACCTCCAGGAGGCATCAGGTCAGCTTTTCAGTGCTCTGGGAAGGGTGCAGCCTGGCAGGGGTGTCCTTTGGTGCGTTAGTGGGTGGTGGGCACTGATGTGAGGCAGCTCTGAGCATCTGATGGCTGTGACAAAATGTCATCTGCCTTAAAAGGGGACGCTCCTGTGAAGGCTGCAGAAGAGGCAGGAGACAGGTTCTGCTTCCACAGGGAACAGCAGCAAGGATTTACACAAAACAAAAACACTGGAATTCTTCCCTGGGAGGGTGCTGAGGCGCTGGCACAGGGTGCCCAGAGAAGCTGTGGCTGCCCCATCCCTGGCAGTGTTCAAGGCCAGGTTGGACACAGGGGCTTGGAGCAACCTGCTCTGGTGGAAGGTGTCCCTGCCCGGGGCAGGGGTTGGAACTGGAGGAGCTTTAAGGTCCCTTCCTCCCAAACCAGGCTGGGATCCTCTATGATCCTATGAATCAGAGTTAGTCCAGGGCAGGGTGGATAACACTGCTCCTGCATTGCCATGGGAGTTCCTGCTGCCATCAAGGGCTTTAGGAGAGCTTCAGTGGGACACTGACAGTCGGGACATCTGCAGAAGGAGCTCAGGAAGGCTTCAGGGCTGGATGATGAGATTTCTCATCACGTTGGACCCCTTATATGGTTTGGTTTCAGCGTGATCTCAAACCCTGCTGACCCTTCGCTGCAGTGAATTCTGCTGGCAAAGGAATGGTTTAAAAATAGACCCCAGTGCTATTTGTGGTGTCCGTGGGAGTTTGTGTGGGGGCTCTGCACTGGAAGAACAAAATGGCTGTCGACTTTATCCCACTGGGATAAATGCATGTTTGTGAGATGAGAACACCAGGCTGGAGCGAGGCATGTCCCAGAAAGCAGGTGCAGCCCAGACAGCACCTATGGAGTTTCCCTGTCTCACCCTGCCATGTCCTGATCACGTATTTCAATCCTGACTTAGTAGAACAGGTTTTGAGGGAATAAGAGAGTTTAGCTCCTTATCACCTTCACATTTCTTACCACGGAGAGGTTAATTGTGCTCAATTCATCCAAGACATTTGAAAGCAGCTCAGGATCCAGCAGCTTGTTTGTCAGTAGGAGATAATGGGAGACCAGGTCTTTAAAACCCACCAATTGCTGCTTTAGTTGTGGAGTCCCACAACCAGCTTTGCAGAGAGCAGAGCGCTGTGAAGTGCTGCAGACCTTGGCTAGACCTTGTCCCAAAGGCCCACACCTTGTTTGTGTGCTCTCAGACTCCAACTCAGCCTTTCTCTCAGCTTCTAGCTTCACTCTGTGTACATTTAAGCAGCCCAGCAGTTGTAAAGTGGCCTGACAGAGCAATATGCTTTGCACTTCCCTGTTTGGTACCTCCCAAACTTTCCTCAGTGTCCCTCCAACACCACAAGTAGAGGCAGCTCCTGGTGAGAGTAACCCAGTGGTTGCTTCACCTCCTCCAAGTGCACTCAGCAGAACACAAGTGCTTGTTTCCCACCCAGGAAGCAGACCTGGGGCAGCAGCTCTTACAGCAGCCTGGCCACTCCTTGGAGCAAGATGCATTACTCAGGAGAGGACCATCACGTAAAGGAGCCCAGCAGCAGGTCACTGCTGCTGTTTTCCCCTGCAGCACGACCTGCTTTAGGATCAGCATGGCCACATTTAGAAAGATTTCATTTCTTTCTAAGCCACAAACACCACTATTTTTAAACACAGCACTTAGAGATCAGTCATGCTCGTTCAGCATCTGCCTCTTCCCCAGAATGGCACAGACTGACAGTCTTTTCTTCACAAGCAAGAATAGAGCTGTCTTGCCAAGCCCTGTTCACCTCCTGGTCTGTTTTGGTGGAAACATTTCCACCATAACCACTGTCAGTCATTTTGTCCAGTGATTCATTTCCTTCATCATCAGAATTGGATGATTAAAGCATTTGGGTCTCAAAACATTGCTAGATTGAGCTTAAAATAAAGATCTGAGGTATTAACTCACTGTGGGGGAAAAAACCTACGTATCTTCAGTATTAAAATAAAAGAGAGTTGTGAACAGTACATGGATGGATCTAACCCTTTGAATGCGAATAAGGGAGGTGCTGATTTAGTTACTGCAGCATTGGTTTTAGTCACCAACTGTTACAAAGTCCTGGGAATAGCTTGGGAACATAAGGCTTTGGGAACATAACCCATCCAAACACAGCAGCTGGCACAATTCAGAGCAGAAGCAAACCCACGTGAACACTCAACATTTGGAGGTGGTGAAGTATAAAGTTATTGGCTGGTCTTCAGCCTGCCTTGGACATCTTGAGGACATCTTATGTCTGAGCTGTGTCTCCCAAAGGTGAGATAGGCACCTTGAAGGGTTTGTCTGTACGTAAACAAGAGTTAGGGCTTTGGAAAATGTCTTTTGGAGGCTTTAGCCTTCTTCTGTCTCCTTAAAGCAGTGTTCAAGGCCAGGTTGGACACAGGGGCTTGGAGCAACCTGCTCTAGTGGAAGGTGTCCCTGCCCAGGGCAGGGGTTGGAGCTGGATGAGCTTTAAGGTCTCTTCAACCCAAACCAGGCTGGGATTCTATGAAAGAGGCTGTAAATGAAGGTAAAATCTTTCCCCATATTGCACCAGCTTCACTCTCATTGGGTGACATGTTCATATGAGCACTTCTGTGTAAAGGAATAGGGACAATGTTTGGTGAGCCCTTCTTTGGGGGCCAGCCTGGTCTGAAATGTGCTGAATTACTTTAGAGCAATGGGATCAAACAACCCAGGACACAGGAGAGGCAGAGGAGTGCAGAGCACAGCCAGGAGGCAGCTTTGCCTTCAGTACTTGTTTCATGGGGAAGAAAAGGAGTGAGAATGAGACATTTACCTTCCAGGACACTTCTGCACTCTTTGTTCTAAAACTTGTTATTTTGATGCAAATTCTAACAGCCAACGTGCACTCATCCAGAAAAGTGAGCACAGAAATGATTCACTTTGTTCTGCTGAAGCACTTGAACAAGGCTGTCCCTGGACTCTTCTCTCTTTTTAAACTCCCATCTCTCTTAAAAGCATTATTGTAGGTCTTGATCTCACTACTAAAGAATTTGTGTGTTGAAAGGTTAAGCAGATATTTGTTTGGATTTTTGTTCTTTGGAGAAATAGCATGTCCACCTCCTCCCTCCTTAAAGGGCACTGCAAAGGCTAGTTGCTGAGGCAGGGCTCCAATGTCACAACAACGCGCAGTGCTATCAGCCCTGGATTAGGTCTCAGGATTGGCCTTGCTCACCTTTGCTGTGTCTGCTGGCTGAATCAGAGACCAAGGGCTTGGAAGCCTACAAAGGACTTTGCTTTTGCTGGAGGCTTCCTGAGGACAGTGCTCAAATGTCCTGAGTGGTGCGTTGAAACACGAGCAGCAAGACTCAGGGCCTGCATCTGCTGCTTGAAAAGGGCAAAGGAGGCATCAAGTCTGATGCTGGACATGTCAAACTCAGCTGTGCACTGACCCAGGACTCGGGATCCAGCCTCACATGTGGTGAAGAGCCTGGGGGTGCTCCAAGAACACACCATGCAGCAGTTTTAATGAGCACTCACCAGCCATATGAAACCTTCAGGTGAATCAGGTCATCAGCATCTAGTTTTTGTGTAGCGCCTCCTGTGTTGCTTACCTGAGACATAGAACTCGATGCTCCTCTCTTCTTCTCCAATCTTGTTTGAAGCCACACAGTAATAGATTCCTGATGCACTGCTGTTTTCCATAGTCAGCGTGCTCACAATCTGCAAGCACAGAGAAAAGGCTTTGAGTGTACTGGAGGCTTTGCAGAGAGGCTGGAGAGTAGTGGCTATGTTCTATGGTACAAAAACAGTTGACAAAGGAGTTTCTAGTAATGAGTGAAGCTCAGACAACTGCTTTTATAAAGGTTTTGGTTTCTCATCTCACATCACCTCAGCCCAGTTAATTCTCTTCCTTCCTCATTCCTAAACCTTCCCATTCTCTTCTTCCTGTCCTTCAGGGTTCCCCTTTGATGCACCACCAAAGGTTCTGTGTGACAACATCAGCAAAAAGCTGAAGTGAAGGACCTGGAAGATTTATCTCCACTGCAAATGCAGCCCCACATTCATCTTACTTTATCGTCTGCTTTTCAGTTATGGTTTCCATGGCTAACAGGACACCCATTTGCATGGGAAGCAGGTCATTCCTAGGGATGTGGTATAAAGGATTTTGCTTTGCTTTGCTGTAACCCCAGAGAAGGGAGGGAGTGATGTGATCCCATTGGGCCCTGGCTCGCTCTTACAAATTGTGCTTAGAAGCCCTGTGTTCCCATACCCCTTCTCCAGAACTTGTGTGGTCAGTAAGGAGGCTCTGGAGAAGCTGCCAGTGCTGTGACACTTGGCAGATGCAGAAGGGAAGGGAGGATCGTGAAGGAGAAGAAGGAAGGAACACTTGTCCTGAGATTCACCACACAGAGAAAGGAAGTGGTTCAGTTATTCGTGGGGCTGAACTCAAACACATCCTTAAGAACTTGTGCTCCTCAAACATCCTAAGCCTTGCTTTTGCCTAGGGCCTTCTTAATGAGGAGCCACCAGAGGCCCTGTCCCTGTCATCAGGCAACATCTCCAGCTCATGGAGGACTATCCACAGGTCATGGCTTTAATTATTTCTAGTGCTTCCTTTGGGCTGCTGGTAAGAAAGCAGGGTCTAACCCAGCAACAGAGATGTTCTGGCAAGATTACTTTGCTTCCCCTGCAGCCATTCACCTGAGGAACTCTGAGCTCTCACATTTGGAACAAATATCACTTTCTTTGCCATCCTCTGCAAGGACTTAGAGAATCAGAACTTAAAACACCCTCTGGCCCTTTGTCCTTCTCTACAGAGAGCACTTTGAAATGCACAAAAGCATCTCTGGACTTTCTTTTTAATATCCTAAACTAAACTCACACAAGACATTCCTTTTCTGCTCATAAAGCTGCACCATGAGTGTGTCTGTAGCTGTGCAGGATGTCTTTTCAGAGAGTTATTTAAGATTTGCTGAGCTTTGGCACTTTAAATCCTGTGGGAAATGAGTTTCAAAGGTTTTGATCCCATGTGCATTTTACATTCTAATGGGGAACAGTTTCAGCAGAATAACAGGTAAGTGGAAAAATACCTACTTTTCATGGGCACCAAATACAGAAATTAATTGAGAATAGGGACAATTTGGGGGTGAAAACAGGACCCAGCTCCCTCTGGTGTCCACCAAAGAAAGAGCTGTGAACTTCTGACTTCTTTATGATGTGAAAATAGCTCTAACTTGGAGATAAAATCACCCAGAGAACCCATCTGCTCCTCCTCTTTCTATTCCTGTCCCAGTGGGCCTAATGCCACAGGTTATTACCAAGCACATGTTGAGAGCACTGCCCCTGCCTTTTGAATTACTGCTGCATCAGGACCAGCATCTTTCTTCTCATGATTACTGGTCTTGGAATTGTGTATTTGGGAGTAGAAAAAGCCAATATAAATGTACATGCTGAGGACAGAAGGGCATAAATTTGGACAGCTACTTAACGGCTATTAGTCTTGTGGAGAGACAGCTCTAGATGGGAAGTTGAGGGAAATAACTGTAGAGCCAGTTAAATTGTAAAGGGAATGTAATTATCCATGTTGGAATATGGCCAAAGTGTTGGGGTGACACTGTGACTCTCCTGAAACTGATGCAGTGCCTCAGGCTGCATTTGGTGGCTCAGACGTGACTGCACACGTACGCTCATGAACACACAGAGATGCCAGCTTCTCCATCTGCACAACCCAAGGAAAGTCTGACGTGGTAGTGGGGGAAAACCAGAGCAAATAGCTCTACAGAGATGTCATCGTAGCTGAGCTCATGGTGTCTGGCTGTGAAGGTGAAGGATGTTAAAGTGATGGTGGGAAACAATCTGGGGACAAACTCGTGGGAAAAAATGCCTGAGGAGAAGAGAGAAATTCTTGTCTGAATGCTCCAAATCCCTGTTGTGCACTTGGATACCACTTCATTACACACCTGAGCACAAAAGATAACACACTTTACTGCCTTGTCTTAGAACCAGCACCACCCTGAGTCCTCCAAAACGTGACTTTTAGACCAGCATCATCCAGCAGAGAAATAGGTGTGATTTCAGAGCTGGACATGAAGGTTTTCAAGTGATTTTCTTGTAATAAGATGAATCCCTTGAAATCATTATGCTTCAGCTTCTCACTCTCGCTGTGTAGTCCCGGGTAAATCCCTGAGGTGGGAATCCAGTTATCTTTTCAGCATCTTCCATAAAGTTCTCAGTTGCCAAACCAGCCTAATCCTGGTTTAGTCCTCAACAGCGTGATGCTTTGGAATATTAACATGCTATACCAAAGGGTATGTATTCCACTGGGAAGATTTGTGGAGCTGGAGCGGGATCCTGAGAGTTCACCAAACATCCTTTGGGCTGGTTCTCATTGCCTGGGTTGAATTTTGGAAGTAAAGGGCTCCATTTCCTATTGCTTAACCTAAAGGCCACCCAATACCGTGAGCCCAAAGAAGGGATTATTAGCTAATAAATAGTGACTATAAAAGAATACACTAAGTTTAACACTCAATAAGAAAAGCAGTAAAATGAGTGATCTCTGAAGAACAGCTATGACAAGTAACTAGACATTGCTGCTGGGAAAACTTGTAGCAGAATAGTTCAATACAGTCCGTGTGTCTTGCACTGTAATGTTTCTGAACTGATAAAAACAAGCCATTTTAGAAGCAGCCAAATAACATTCCACAGCCATGTACCATGAGTGTTTGAAGACATCTTGTAGTAAGGACAGAGCAAGCAGCAAGATGTTTTTTAAGCTGGAGCCAGCATGAATTAATTTATCTTGTTATTTCTTGCTTTCTCTTTGCTTTGCCTAATCCCCCTCTCCAACAGCTTCAGTTAACAGTTCTCTCTTACACTTCGTTAGCTCTCTGTGGGTGAGGATGAGGAGTAGAAGATGTGGGTGGGAAACTTCTCAGCTGTGTAACTCTGCCAGAGCTGGGGAGGAGGTTGCTACAGGGAGGTGGAATTACAGGAACTTCACCAGAGACCCCGCAAAGAGAATCCTCAGCCAGCTCCCAATCCATCTACTTGAATGGCACAGCATAACACTTATTTTTATAGCCTGACAATTCTGATCCATGAGCTTAGTTCATTCATTCAAAACATGCTAAAGGATGGACTGAGAACAAGTGATAAGGGAAGTCTGGGAGTTGAGTGGGAACTTGGAGGGTTCGCTCTCATCTCTGGCAGTGGGTGTTTCTCTGCCTCTAAAATGAGAACAGTCCTTGCTTTCCTCCTGGAGAGCAGCAGAGCGGATGGTAGCGCTGTGTGATCGGGAAAGGTGCTGTGTGGGGCAGGAAATGCAATGCTGCAGGAACTGGTACCCATGTCTAGCACGGATGGACCCATGGCTCTCTGGCCCCAGGGCAGGCGGGTAGGTGCTGGCTAGATACGAGCAACCCCCAAGCTGCTGCTTTGCACCCAGTGATTGCAGCTAATGAGTTTAGGAGGGCAGGGAAGACAGAGGGCCATTTGTATGTCCCTGCTGCCAGCCAGGCTCTCCCAAGAAGACCTTACAAGCTCCTGGGCTCAGGTAATGCCTCGAACTTCTGGGCTTGTGTCCCAGGAGTGGATGCTTTGTTCAGAAACCCAGGCACAGCACTGCTCCCCTTCCCCTGCCAGAGACTAATGTGACAGGGCCCATGGGAGCTCCTTGAAATGGGCTCCCAGCCAGGGGGGCACATTTAAACAGCCCTACTGAGATGCTCACACACATTTCACCAGGCACATCCCACTACGCCAGTCTCCTCTTTTTGCTCCTTCAGGAAGTTTAAACCTGGCATTGGGGGTCTAGTTTTCTTGAGTGGTTATGGATTTCTCTTCTCTGCTATGTCCTGTTCTCCCAAGCTCAGACCAGTATGTCCAGTTTACTAACAGGGAAGAGAATAAAAGAGCACCCTATTTCCTTGCCACTCGAAGAGGAAATTGAGGCAGTTCAGGCAATCAGGGGTGTTTCATCTGGTGTTAAAAAACAATCTTCAGAGGTAGCTACACAGGAGTTTAAATCACGAAGGGAAAAGTTCAATATTGACTCAAAACCACCAGGAAAATTAAAACTAGCACGATGCAATTGCCTCAACCACTATTTGACCAAAACCTCAGTAAAGTACATCATAATGTTAATGATAACCACATGCTTTTCCTTAGGAATGAGTCTCAGCCTTAAGAATACAGGAGGGAGCCAAATTCAATTCTCTATCTGTGGAAAAATAGTGTAATAATCATTATGGTGAAGGTGGGAAGAGACCTCTCGGTTTTACATGTCACTGTTGTCAAATGGATGTCTAAAGATCACATCAAGCATCAGTTGTCTGCTGGAAAGATCCATGCTCACTGCCCTGCAGGCTGGCTTTGGAGCAGGGTTCTGGATCTGCTGGATTGTTCCCATATTCTCAGCAGCTCTATAAAGCTGATGCATTTTCAGTGGACCAGCATCTATTGCTGCAGTTCTCCAAGGGTGATCTCTAGATATGCTGAGAAATCTTTGAGACAAGGTAAATTCCACCTTCTGCTCTGAGGCTTCAGCCTCACTGGGCAGGCTCAACCCACACAGGGAAAATAACCCATCTCAGCTAATCCCAGCTTCATTCCACAGCCAATAAAAGCCACACTCAGACTCCAACATCTTTATTATTTCATCTGGCTGGTCAATGCAGATGAATTACTTGCTAGGACATGGTGGGAACGGATTGGGCTGTTTCCTGTCTATTCCATTTGTGGTGGGAATAACGACTGATAAAACACAAGGAGAAGGCTGAAGACTGAGCTTTCAGCAGAGTCTCTTTTTGAATTATATTCTATTATCTGAAGACTAAAGACTTAACCCAGATAGCCTTGGACTTCAGCAAGGGGGAAGGAGAGGAATTGTCTGCTAATGTAAGCAGGGAGACAGAGTGCTGAAACCTGAGATGCATGAAGTCTAGTTTTATTAATTTGGATAAATCTTAATCAGGACATAAAAGTTATTAGGAAACACCTCAGAAGGTTTTTTTCAACCAGTGGATCAGCAGGAGATGAAAATAATGAATATACCATAAATTGTACAATGATGTAGCTTGTAAAGCAGTACTTTTATGAAACTTTAGTAATGAAATATGTGAAAGCTTAAGGTAAAGGGTTGTAGGCTGAGCTTTGAACGTGTCTGACACTGCAGGATGCTTGGAGCCCACAGAGAGCAGAGACGGCTGAGCAGGGCAGGGCAAGGAGCAGCTCGGCCTCCCTGTGGTACCCAAGGTGTGAGCAGCAGCAAAGCTTTGAGGGAACAAGAGGAGCCCTTCTAGGAACAGTGTGGGGTCTTAGTGCTGAGGTTCCCCCACAGTCCTCATTCCCACCAGAGTTCTGCCTCCCTTCTCCAGGCGCTCCAGTGTCCACAGGCAGGACATGGGGGTGTCAGGCCTGAGCTGTGGGGGGGTGCTGAGGTCTCCTCTGTGGGAGTGAAGCTCTCTGTCCCCTCTGGTTGGTGGACCTGGAGGTTGCTGCACCTTTTCTTTCTAGGGAAAATAGGCGATGGAGAAAGCTGGGAAGTACTTATTGATGCACCAGCATAGACTAAGGATGTGTTTGGAATGGCCTACTGGATCCATGAGCTCCGTGTCACTCCTAAAACACCTCATTCAGAGACTGCAGCCAAATCTCATCCTAAGTCCCCTAACCAGAACTAAACTTTCACCCAGTTGCATCCTCAGCAAAATTGATAAAGGAAGAAGTGTGAGTGCTGCACATATGCATAAACCAAAGGTTCTAATTTTAGGTGGTGGAGGTGTCTCACTGTCCCAAGAGACACAGCAATTGTGAAACCCTTCACTTTCATATGGGGACTAACATAACTTTAAGACTGATCATCAGATATAGACTAAGCTCCTGGACACCACCAGATCGTGTATTTAGACAGAGACAAAGAGTAGTCCTGAGAGCCACAAAACTCTTGCCAGCCCATGCAGCAACCAGAAGGTCTTAGCAAAGGAAGAAACTCTGCAGGTACATGTCACCAACCCCTATTTTTACAAGTAATTAGCACTTTGTAGGGACGTGCTTCTAATACTCTTAGAGAATACACTAAAACCAGGGCTAAGGGGTGCTGTGCCATATAAATCAATCCAATTTATAAATATCTTGCGGCGAGGGGAAAGCTCAGCAGTGAAATGTGAGCAGTGATTTTCTCCTTCCCAGCCCAACCTCCATGTTTTCCAAGCTCTGGTTTAGATTATGTTCAGAGCTGGAAAGCTCCCTGAGAAAGAGCAGATGGTTAAGGCACTGATCCTGCCAGATGCTGATTTAGGCTGGACCCAATCCAGAAGAGCACTTTAGCTTTGTGCTTAACTTTAAGCATGAGAGTAGCCCAGGAATTATCATATACTTAAAGGTACACCAGGATACAGGCTGCAGCATTCAGCACCTTGCAGGAATAGGCACTAAACTATCTGGAGCATCTACGTCAAAACCACTCCTAAAGCCACAAACCTCTGTAAGACCAACAGGGATAAAACAACTGTCTGAGCCAGACCACAGCATCTTCTCCAGGGCATGGCAAAAGTCTGTGACTGTACCAGAACAGATGCAGCCATTTCTCAAGGATTATCACAGAATCATAGAACCACAGGATGGTTTGTGTTGGAAGGGAGCTCCTCCAGTTCCAACCCCTGCCACGGGCAGGGACACCTTCCACTAGAGCAGGTTCCTCCAAGCCCCTGTGTCCAACCTGGCCTTTCACCACATCAAAGACCACATCACCAAAGGTACCCAGGAGGCATTTAACAGGTAATTGGTCGCTGGGATCATTGCAGTTCATGCAGTAAGTGTGCTCCCAGTGCTGGTTGGAAGAGGAAGCGGGCAGAGAAGTGTAGAAGAAAGGAGATCTTCCCACCTTCATTGTCTTGGTGACTTGGTTGGCAGCCCGAATGGGTAAAGAAACACTGACAATTCCAGGCTGCGAATGAGACTGTCGTAGGCCTCTTAAATCCCATAGCTGTTGAACTCCTGCTACTGGGAGAGAGGCAAGGCCGGGCAGCAGCAAGTGCTCTCTAATGCTAAGCATTGAAATGAACTCTTGGTCCTTATCAGTTGCATACACTTCACAGGACCCCCCCTGCCCTGCACCACCATTACACTTCCTCAAGACTGAGGGAGACAGAGAGGAGGTTGACCCAAAAGTCTTTGGAGACTTTTAACCAGGGCATGTGACATCATTGCCAGAATGCCAGCACTGTAAACAGCAGGGATCTGAGAGTGATCACAGGGCTGTGGAATGTGAAGCACGCAACAGCCCTCGGCAGCTTGGGAAGCGCGGGGCAGCTCCGGCCCCTCTGCTATTCCATGACATCACTGCCCAGGCTCCCACCAGGCACATACCTTTCGTTTGTCCCCGTGCTTCAGGGTGATGTTCTCAATGCTTCTGATCTTGTTGCCTACGACCGTGTTCTCCTGAACCACCAGTTTTTGCCCTTCGGGGATGCATCTGGGGGTGGAAAAGCAAAGGTAGAATTCAAGAACCCAACTCACAGAAGGTAACCCAGGGAGGCACCATTAAAGACAGAGGATGTCACTCTTAGACAAGAGTCTTGGCTCTTAAAAGCTCTTGCTGCTGGAGATTGAACCCTGTTTGTGAAACTGCTGCATTCCTTCATCACATTTCAAATCTACTTATGAAGCACCTTGACAGAGGTGGACAAGGATCAATATGTGACCAACAAGGAAACCCCCAAACCTCCCGGAGACTGAAAACGGAAACCAGGGAATAACGAAATCCTGTGGGTTGAATGTGGCTGGTGGGAGTTTCACTCCAGCTCAGCGCAGCTGTGGCTTTGGAAGTGCTCTCCTAGCACTTGCAGTGCATTTCAGGATTCAAAATGCCAGTCAGTCGGAAGTGTGGGGAGGTGAATGTCACCGAGTGTGTCTGTGTCTGCTCAGCTTTCCCATGTGAGGTGAGGGAGGAGAATGGATAAACACTGGGATAACGATAGCTCCTTTGATATTGCATATTCCCAGCAGACAGCCATCTGTCAGGCAGTGATCAATCTTCATTTCTAATTGTGGGCAAAGAGCAGTGTATGTAGCATGTCTGCAGAAAGGTTTCTGCATCATCCAAGGCAAAAGGCTTTTCCTTCTTCTGTAACTACAACCCTTGGAATAACTGGCAGAGGCACAGGCCACCTTATGCTTGAGAGCACCAAGGCTTCAGCAGTGCTCCTGGCTGAGGGTGCTGCAGCTCAAGGAGGGCTCTCATTTTAAAGTTGACAGTTCATAGAATCATAGAATAGTTCAGTTGGAAAAGACCTTTAAGATCATTGAGTCCAACTGTTACCCCAGCACTAAACCATGTCCCTCAGTGCCACATCCACACATCTTCTAAACACCCCCAGGGATTGGTGGCTCCACCACTGCCCTGCACAGCCTGTTCCAGCACTTGACAACCCTTTTGATGAAGAAATGTTTCCTAATATCTCATTAAACCTCCTCTGGGACAACTTGAGACTGTTTCCTCTCAGTTCCAGGCCATCAGGGCTAGAGGTTACAAACTGTGACTCTGGGATGGCAAGTTAGTGAAGTCAAGGTGAGTTCAGTTCCACAACCAGCTGCAAATGCACCTTGCACAAGTCATGGTGGTGCACAACAGGAAGGTGTCCTTATGGTTTCCTCTGCCTTAGCAGGGGCCCTGCACTTCCCATGGCTGGTCCCAGCAGCTTCTGAGCCCCCCACAGCAGATTGGGATTATAGGAGTTAATATGAGCAGGGATTTTTATATGTGATGACCAAGGGCTGATGCTGCAGAAAACTGCTCCATAAATCAGCCATGCCTTTGCCAAGTCCACACAAGACACATGGGCAACACCCTGGGTCAAGGGAGGGTTTGTAGGTCTCCAAAGAGCCTAATTAAAAGATGTCTTGAGTGACTTCCTGCAAGGCACAATTCTGCCTTGAGGATGAAGGAGAAAAAATCAGAGGAAGCAAATCACATCACAGCTCTAAGGAACAATGATAGTGTTCTGGGATTCAAAGTGTGCTGTGAGGAGGGGGAGAGAAAGAGAGAGAGAGAGGAAGTGAGACAACAGAAGGAAATGGGGTCTGTGTCATTTCCCACAGGAATCCTCCTACAGCTTCTGCTGGAAAAAGATAAGGCTGCCCCGGAGGCCAGGAGAGGTGGACACCACTTTGCAATTGTGTTTAACTTGATAAGATCAGAGAGCTGGAACAAGGGTTATATGAGGTCTTTTGCCACCAGGTCACTTGTTCAAATCTGCCTTAATTCAGCACTCATGACCAATTCCCTCTCCCTAGACAGAAAGGTCTGGAAAAGATTTCAGGTCATCCCTGTGGCTTTCCTGCAGAATGCATAACCTGGTTCCTTCTGGTGTTTCCATTCTGCTCTTACTGAACTCTGGAGCAGCAGCTTGTGCCTTCTGCTGAGCTGCGATGCCAACAGCCCATCCTAAGCCTACAGCTCTCTGCTGCTGGGTTACTGCAGGAGCTGTGTAACTACCCACCAGGTACTTCCCTTGGGGAAGGACACAAGGTCACGTTTTAGACCCACCCTGAGACTGGGTCACCCAACATCACTGCAACTGCTGCTACAGAGCACGTGGGAAGGGAACTTCTTGTGATTTTTGCCATTGACAGCATTGAGAAAATAAAGAACCATCCAGGAATTTTCTCTCTTGCTTCCTAGACCTGCCTTCATTGTTTTATGGATGGAAAACCTGACTTCAGCCCCCTCATTGCAGGGAAGTGTTGAAGTGCAATCAGAATTGTTATACATGCCTCCTTCGTGTCTCTTGGGGGTACCAGGGGAAGCATTCAGACCTCACCCAAAACCTCACTCTGCTCATATAGGCAGAGAAGTCGTCTACTTGTATATGGCAAATCTCAAAAGGCATTGTGTGTTTTATCTTGCTTCACTCCTCTCTGTGACAGTTTTGACCCAGTGACTTGCTTCTGTGTCTCCACACCTCAGGCTGCCTCCAGACTTGAGCCAGGAAGGGCCCTCAGTGAGGTGTTAAGGCCTTGTTACTGCTTCCAGCTTCTGAACACAGATGCTGCTGGAGGAGCCCCTGCTCAGTGTGCACTAGTGAAGACAGCCCTTAGGAAGTGGCATAAATTCCATATGGCACCTAACTGAAGCCAAGCCTTCAGCAGGTTTGTCTGACTGTAGCTCTTGCAGGGGAAATAAGAGTGTTACCTCTATGCAGAAAGCACCTATCTGGTTTTTTCCTTGTCAGCCGTATAGGCTGCATCAAGGAGGTGTGAGAAGAGATCATGGTAAGTCAGAGGGACATTGCTGGTCAAGTTGAAGAAAATTCAAGCCTGATCTTTAGTCACTTTAAACTTACTTGACACAATTCTGATAATACCAAAGGTGCTTGTAACTCCAAGAAGATGATACACAACTCGATGTCTGCTGGGTTCATAACCCCTGACGTCTTTAGGTGGGGATTCACTGCTTGTGATTTTGAACTAAGATAAGTAAGACAAAACTGACGTGAAACTACCAAACTGTTCTGCACCATGTTCACCCATAGGAATGTCCACTTACAGCGTGTCTGTGAGGCTGCAGGGCTGCCACTTCCACTCGATCTTCGGGTCAGGATTCCCACTTACAGTGCACTGGATTTTGTGTTTGCTTCTTAGCTCCACCCGCTCAATCTTATCAAAGTCAGTTTCCTTTTCATAGATTTTGGGCCTCTCTAAAGAAAGAAAGAAAGAAAAAAGGCAAAACAATAAATGCAAATGAGCAAATTTACATCATGGTCATGGTCCTGTTTCTGTTAAAGGTTTCAACACTTCCTGCTGTTGTCACTAAGCAGTGATTTAGTAAGGAGAAGTTGTAGGGGAATTACCAGCAGTGCTGAACGTGTACATTGGCAGAAACGTAGAATCCCAGCCTGGTTTGGGTGGAAGGGACCTTAAAGCTCCTCCAGTTCCAACCCCTTGCCCCAGGCAGGGACACCTTCCACTAGAGCAGGTTGCTCCAAGCCCCTGTGTCCAACCTGGCCTTGAACACTGCCAGGGATGGGGCAGCCACAACTTCTCTGGGCACCCTGTGCCAGCGCCTCAGCACCCTCACAGGGAAGAGCTTCTGCCTCAGAGCTCATCTCAATCTCCCCTCTGGCAGGTTAAAGCCATTCCCCTTGTCCGTGTCCCTACAGGCCCTTGTCCAAAGCCCCTCTCCAGGTTTCTTGTAGCCCCTTTAGACACTGGAAGGGGCCCTGCTCAAATGCATATTATGGTGTTTCAGAAAATACACTGGAATACTACCACATTCATCCTGATTGCTTTCCAGCAGTATCATGGACCTGCTATCCTTCTGGAAGATTGATGCCATGAACCACCAATTGGTCAGGGACTGCAGGATCAGGCTTTTAGTCTACAAACTGTGGGCAAAACAGCATTTGGCTTGTGATGTCAGCTCCTGAGAGGAACCTTATCACGCAGCTGTGGTTCTGCAGTGCTGTTACCATTGTGCAGGTTCTCCGCGGGGTGCTGGGAAAAAAGAGTCTCTTTTGATCTGAAAACTTTGCTTTCCTATTCTGTTCATGTGTACTGTGCTCTGGATGAAGGGGTGAAGAAAGCAAGGAAGAAGTGGTGGGGAGAAAACACTTGTAGAGTCATGCCAAGGAATTCTCACCATTAGAAATGTCACTGCATTATTCACATCTGGAGGGGTTGCAAGATCACACCCTTGGACTGGAAATCTCTGAAGAGCAAACTTGTGTGTGACACTTTGAGGGCTGCTTGTTGCCAGCAGGAAAGGAATGTTTTGTCCCATCTCCTTCCAGCTCCCACGGGAACACGCAAAGATGAGGAATAATGCTGAAAAATCCCCAAAGTGAACTGAACTTTTCCTAACCTCAGCAAGGGTGGGTTTGAGTTGGGGGTGAAAGCACAGGCTCTTCCCTTATGCAGACAGCTCTGCCCATCCCTGGCCATATCTCTTTGTCTGCTTCTCCTAACAGGAAATCAAACAGATTTATTGGTCGGGGTCCCTCTGTGGACACCTCTGTGCAGCCAAGTGGGACTGCTTTGCACTGAGGGCTTTTGACAAGTTGGGAAGTGAATGTAGATTAGATTTCTATTTTTTGGGTTCACTTATTTTTTCTGCTGTCAAGGAGGCCCCAGATCTGTAACCATGAGCCACTGCCCACCTCATCAATCTTCAGCCCTTCCCCACTTCTTTCCTAATAGCTTTTTTTCCCCTTCCAGCCCTCTGCTTCTGCAAGAGGACTGACCAGGCTGGTCCCATGTGTTGGTGGGATCCTCACTTGCCATTTCTCATGGCTGCCAGGTCAGACTCTGAAAGATCTTCTGACCTCATCTTTGCTTGAAGACACATCAGCATTTCCTTCTCCAGCACTCAGGGGGAGTACTGACTGCGGCTGGTTCAGCCATATCCAAACTCCCACAGTATCTTAGTAGTATACTTAGTATACTACTAAGTAAAACATCAGCTGCTTTGAAGAACCTTCATTAGGTCCTGACTAACATTTCACTTGAAAGCCCCAAATGTCAGGCCTGGCTTGGTTTTGCTCTTGTGTTCCTTTTTGATCTCCTTTGGTTGAGACTTGTTTCCATGTCTGCTTCCAGATGATGTTCTATCAGTCTCCAAAGATCACTCCTTATTCCCTTCACCCAGGGAGAGGGGTTGGCTTTTTGTGAAGGAGAAGATGAGGAAGGGAGCAGATAGGAGAGCACTTCAGGTCTCTCAAACTCATCCCCATGTGTAGGATGGACACAGGGTTTCCTGCACTGCATTGCTTGGGTTAAGCAATGTACTGCTGCTGACTGAGTGCTTGGAGATTTGAGAGCAATTCAGAGGACAAATTGCTGGGACTAATGTTGAATTTCCTCGTAACTGGCATCTCATTTCCCATCAGTAAATTATTTCTGATCATAAAAGTAATTCTGTAAAACTCCCTGGAGAGAGAAGCACATTTTTCATTATCTTGGACATTTTTCTTTCCAGGCTCAAATCCTGTGTTTGGCATGTCTGGGCTGACCTCAAAAGCGTGATTTTCACTTGGAGAACAAGACTCTAAGTTCAGTGTGAGAGGTTACTCAAGTGTTATGTGAAAGGTTACTCAAGTGTTGTGTTTTCTGGGCTGTAAGAACAAAGCTTTATGCACTTGGGGAGGGAGACAGTTACGTTTGGGGGGGGTTGTGTGTGTGAAGGGGGGGCAAGGTTTGGTTGCAGTCTTTTAGGATTAGGAGATTTTTCTATACTTGTGGTGAAGTGATGAACACATTGACTGTCATTTAAATTATCCTTCTAAAAAAGAAATCACAATTTTAACTTAATTCCAATAAGAACATACACGAGTGACGAATGAATTCTTAATTCCACAGTTACTTTACTGCACAGCATCATTAAATATTACTTGAGACCTAAAATGAGTCAAAATGATTCATCAATTGAAATAATTATTATGTATGAGGCTTAGGCAATTCTTTTCTAATACCTGAGGGGCTGGCTAAGCCTCCCCATCTTTTCCTTCACAGGCCGGGCTGGATGGGGCTTGGAGCAGCCTGGCCTAGTGGAAGCTGTCCCTACCTATGGCAGGAGGTTGGAACTGGATGAGCTTTAAAGTCCTTCCCAACCCAAACCATTCCATGAGTCTATGATTCTATCTCTGTGTGCTGTTATGGCCATTTTACCTCTTACCATGCCTCCAGAAGGCAACGGAAGGCTCTCTATTCACTTTGCCCGCCTCTGGGCCAAGTCCTCTTTACAGAAGTTGCCTCCATCAGTGATTGAAGCAAGTTCACTGATTTCTGTGATGGGTTCTGACCTTTTAGATCTGTTCAGCCTATAACTGTGTATGCAGCTCAGTGGGCTCTCATCTGCAGCAGTCCTACCAGCAAAAAAGCTCCAACTTAGTGTGATGAGGAGTTTTTAGCCTAAAGGCAGTGATTATCTAAGGTACCCTAGTAGTGTATTTCTCAGATAACACTCTCCCTCCTCCAAGCAGTGCTTTGCTTTCTCTTTCATGTTTGCTTACTAAGCAGCACAGGGGATTATGCACAAACTCTTTTATCTTTGCTCATGTTTAGGTGTGGGAAAGGCTTGGGGTATGAATACAAACACCTTGTGCCCAGCCACCAATCCTGCCTGCTACAGGAGAGGTCATCTTTAAATACCCCTCGTTCCTGACCTGAAGCACATCCCCCTGCCTGCAGACTTGCCTCAGTTCAGCCTCCACCTCCATCCCTCTGCCACCACCATCCCCAGGCTGAGTTTTCTCAAGCAGAAGCCAAACAAACCTTGAAAGCTTTCTCATCTCTGGCTGCATTTGGATCACACAATGTTCAGATGGCTTTAAATGTGTCGAAATAAATGGGTTTTTGTCCTCTCTGGCTTGAAGTGTGATTGTATCCCCAACTCACTTTGCAGAGGTGCAATTGCTGGTGTGAGAGCTGACCTGAATAACTAAAGACCTCACTGCTGCTGCACTGTGAAATGCAATCAAAAAGCAGTTCTGCTTACTGTACATTTCAAATTGATCAGCATTATGTAAATCTCACCTCACTTGCTAGTGTTATCTCTAGTTTGTGGCATTAGGAGCCAAGAATGTGCACAGGGATTGGGACATTTACCCTCTGGCATCACCTCTGCTGCAGGAGACTCTCCTATCTCTAAATTCATTGCAGATGTTATTCTGGGGTTGCAACTTGTCCCCTAAAGGGGTGTCCAAATATAGAGGACAGCCCATGGAAAGTTTCCTTGTCTTTCTTCGAGAACTTTGCTTTACTTTAGTGCCCTCTGACTGACCTGCTCTTTATGTACCTTCTCCTCTACCATTTCAACTGGGTTTCAAAAATCTTTTCACATTAAGCACATCATTAAAATAACAGAGTGGTCCAGTGGAGCATTTAGTCAACCCTATGTCCTTTGCTGGCTGTGAGGCTTCATTAAAACTATTGATAGAGTGGCAACTTGTTTTCTATTTATCCTTTTCTGTTTCCCCAAAGCAAAAAGGCTTTGCACTTTAGTGTCTTTCATCTCATGTTTGTACAGTACTTAATGGCAATATCAGCTCTGCAAGTTGGGCTGGGTGAGTATCTCTAAGGTGGATTAGAAACACAGGACCTAAGTTTGGACTGGGAAACAGTATGGGAAAAAGAGGATGAAATCTCCCCGAGTGTAATCTCCCCACTTTGTGTTCTTAGGAGTGATCTCAGTGGTTTGGGTATTTTGGTTGTTTTTCTTTCTTTTGTTAAAAGGAAAGAAAGAAAATAAAGGAGTTAACCTGAAACCAAAACTTTTGTTTCAGGCTGAACACAACATTGTGTTTGATCCCAGCTCCTTCTGGTCGGGGGGGTTTGTTCCATTCTGTTCTACTCTGTGCAGCACTGCTCACGAGGTGGCTGTGGAGTGGGGGCACAGCACTGTCCCCACGGGACCTCGGAGGAAGCAGATGCCAAGATGAAATGAGTGGCCAGAATCTCCCCAGGAGTCAATCCCACGGCCAGGAATAGAATCACAGGCACCGATTATCGGTCGCCTGCCTAATCTCTAGTGCACACACCCCGCTGCTCCATTGTCACCCACTGTTCCAGGCTGGGAATGCCAGCAGGGTGGAAGGGAATGGACGAGTAGCCATGCAGCTGGATGCTGTATGAGCAGATATTAAGAGAAATCATAGGGCACTCAACCTATCCTACAGGGAATGATGTTAAAATGGCAGTGCAGCTTGCTGCTGCTTCTCCTGACCTTGGCCACTTCTGGATGTGCCTATCTTCACCTTGTAGGACAAAGGCTCTTTTCCACTCCTGTACCACCTTTATAGAGCTGTCATTCAACCCCAATGCAGCCAAGCTTTGGGGGGAAAAAAGTGTTTCCTCTCATCTCTCTCCCCCCATCTGATACTTGTTAGTAAATAGAGTTCACAAGCAAACGCATCGTGATGAACTGGTTGGTTTTCAGCAGAGCAGGCTCTTCTCCAGGATGTCTGTCTCTGCCCCCTTTGCCTGCTTTTCAGAAGAGAAACCCAACAGCTCCTCTACCTGCAGCGTGGAAGCCACATGCTGCCCCTTTCTGCCTTCCCCCCAGGCCTCTGGTTTTAAGGGCTGTCAGAGGGAGGTTGCTGCTCCGCAGGGACGTGAGCTGAATGCTCCGGAGTTCTCGGGTACACTCCAGCAGGACCCCACCATCCTCTTCCAGAAATCACTTTGGCTACTTCCAACAGCATGAAAATAGCTCATCTGAGTTTGTCATCAGGGGCTCTCTTGGGAGCACACAGAGGCTGGACCGTGGAGCTGCAAGTGGCAGGGTTTGCATGATGTTGCTGGGAAAAGTCTTCCCTATTTGCTAATAACTGTGTGCTGGAAAGGCCCATTGCAGTCTGTTCGTGCTGCTATATCTTTTCTTTCTTACATCCCCCAGGAGGAGCCAGGCATTTCTTTCCTACCCGTGTCTGGTAAATAAGACCTGAAGGATAGACTGGGGGCTGTATCTCTTTGCCCTTCTCAGCCGTGTGTCCTGCCCACCCCAAGCACTGGCCACAGCCCTTGAGGAAAGCAAAGCAAGGAGGAACCCACTGGACCAGCGGTTGGATGGAGACAGGCTGTGCTTTATTTTGACCTTTCTAGTTTGCTTGGCTGGCCCAGGAGGTGGAAAGTTAGATTTTCTATTTTGACTTTTCCTGACTGGCTCATCCCCCAAGGAGCTGTGCAGGAGATGGATGTGATACACAAAGTAAACCAGTCCTGGCAGGATACAGAAGTGTGCAGGCAAGGTGAAGGTAGATCATTTTATAGAGCCCTGCTTCTCATATCTGGCTCAGTCCTTTACCCCAAGCATCAGTTGTGTTGCACTAATAATCCAATGGCATTTATGTTTCTTACAGTGCAACAGTGTCCACCTTAGAGGTTTTAGTGGCCCTTCCATGCCCAAAAGGCTGTGGGAGTCTGGCTTTAACTGGCTGTAGTTGAGATCCAAGAGCTCTTTTTTTCTCTGAAGTGGCATAGCCCAAATGTATTAACCTCATCCCAAAGGCTCATTTCCCTCTCCAGACTATTTCTGGGTCTGGTTGAGGGTTAGGGTTATTGTTCACATGGATCACTGCATATTTATCAACTTTTATAGAGATCACTGGGGACTCCTTTGATATCAACTCATCTCTTGCAAGCCAAAGAAGGTCAGGCACAGAACTCCTTTTGCCTTTGATTTTAACCCAAATATGAAGAGCTGGCCTGACTGCAGAGTAGGGCAACATGTGTATCATGAAGTGCTCTGGAGCTAATTCTCCTCAGCAACAAAGTGAGCTGTAACTGGTCACCTCACCGACCTAACAAGGAGCACATGGCAACACATGTGAATTCTCCGTGCACCCCTTTTTATTCCAGTCCTTGCCCTGGAGAGAGGGAATTCATAAGGAGCCTGTGAATTACTGCTGCTTATGGTACAGGCTGTTTCTAGCACTTAATCCTGCATTTCTCATATATACGCAACACAAGAGCTTTGGGATCAAGGACTCCACGAGGGAAGGTAATTTCAATTGACTAGAGCAGCTGGAACCCAAAGCAATATTTGCTGGAAGAGCTGTAAGGGAGTATAGGAGAGAAACTTTGGGACAAAGGAGAAAGGCAAAGTGCTGCAGGAGGTTTTATTCCCCCCATTTTTGAATTAACTTTTGCTTCAGCACAATCTCCACTCACAACGTGGTGGTCAGAGCCTGCTGAGCGCTCCAGAAGGGCTCAGCAGGAGCCCTGATCCATGCAGATGACTTGTACAAGGGTGAGAATGAAACGCAGCCTGCTTGCCCAGAAATAGATTTGAGGGAGTTTTGTTTGTGTTTTGTTCTGGAACTGCTTTGCACTCCAGCCTGGAATAACTCTTTTCTCCCACATTTCTCCTCCTTGGCTGGCTCAGATGTGCAGCCACCAGCTGTTTGCTGCGATTGTTCCTTGCTCCTTCCCCTCCAAATTCTTGGGGACATTATTTTCTTGAAGCTTTTCTCAATAAGAATCTAATCAAACCAAACAAGCCCACAGCAACCCTCCGCTTCTTGGACACTGTTTGATGTGTAAATATGTAAAGGAGGAGTGGCTGGAAAATGCAATCAGCTGCCTCCTGCGGACTCGAGTCCTACCATGAGCCAAGGTGACTCCGCAAGGGAGGTGTGTGCTCCTGCAGGATTAAATTCCAGCTGCAGCAGGAGCACTGGTGACCAGAGGCACAGCAAACCACTTCTTAAAGAGACATTTTGAGTAGCCACATGGTTCTGCCCCAGGCCAAGCATCCAGGAGCCGGGTCCTCCCCTCAGGATGGCATTTCTATCATTCCCATACTGCTGTTACATGCCCATCTTGCTCCTTGCCTCTGTGGAGTTGAGATGATGGATCCCTCTGGACTCCAGATACTCATCGATTTTATGGCTTTATCAAACTTGGGTGGGAAATAGCTCCTAACGTTTGACTCATTGCCATGGAGTGAAATACCTGCACAGCCTGTGTATGCTTTATGTCAGAACTACTGTGATTGCTGCCAATGAAGTATAGAGAAGGTGACGCCAAGGAAAACCTGCAGCTTTCCTTATGCTGGTCCTCTTGCAGGTCAGGAGATACACTACATACAGCTCCTGTCCTGCAGGGCTCAAGCAGATGGCTTCTGCTCTTGTTCTCATCCTGCTTAAGGGGTTTTCTTCTGCTGCCATTATTATGGAATAAAACACACTGCAAAAATTAATACATTGCAATTTGTCAAATGAGCCCTGCTGCTATTTAAATGTGTTTGTGAACAACAATTCACAACACTATTAACTTCAAAACCTCCTCTAGACCGAGTTCACATTCACAGTTGATGGGTTTGTCACAGCATGCTCACTGCCAGTTGCACTCTGTGATGCTCAGGAACATCAGCAATGTGTGATTTTGTAGAGACTCACAGGAGAGGGGGCTGTATCCTCACTTATCGTTCCTTCAGTGCAGTGTGCCCTTGCAGCAAAAGGAGAACATATTCAAATGACATTTATCTTCTCATTTAAAAGTCTATTTAAATAACTTTGTATCTTCTCTTTAATAGCATAGATCAGAACTCACTCACTTGCACAGATGCAGCTCTGATATTTAGAAGACTGGCTTTGTCTTTTGGGGAGCAATGCTGTTACTGAAGGAGAAGTGTTACTCCTCAGTACTAGGGAGCTGGT
>NW_009933130.1:38370-58267 GCF_000696875.1 Nestor notabilis | reverse complement strand
GAAGGATTAGGTACTGAGCTCTCTCATGCGCCACTTAGACATGATGCAAAACTGATGCTCCTACCACTGTATTCACTTGCAAGCCCAAGAGGATTTTTCCATCAAGTCTGCTAATCCCTGTGCTCACATTCCAGCTTCAGTGATCACAGAGGCATTGATCACACCTCCCAGCTCCGAGGTCGTTGTGTTTCAGTGGTGGGCAAGGGCATCCCTCCCTAAAATGGCTAGAAAGGGTGTTTTGGTCTCCTTTTCCATGTCTAAGTGTCTGGTCAAACTCCAAGCAATTCAATCTATTCAGGTGTGATACCAGGATATCAGTCATGATGACTGGAGATAAAGCGTCAGGTTGGTTGTTGAAATGTTAAGGGGAAAACAAATCTGCATTCAGCTTGGAGCTTTGAAAGTAAAGCAAATGATGTCCCTCTCTGAGTCCCTTCACTTGAACTGAAAGCACAAGCAAGAAGGCAGTTTGCTGCTGCTGGATAAGCTTCAAGAGCAAAATTTGCCTGGCTTTGTCTCTACCCACACGCATCTCAGAAACAACCCCCTCCTTGGGCTGGGTGCTCCACAGTGTGCCAGGTTAGTGCTGCAGCGAGGAGCCTGGCAGAGGCACCAGAGGTTTCCTGGGTGCTTTGTGTCAGCCTGTCTGCGATCAAGGCAGATACTTTGGCTGAAAAGCAGTGGCATTCTTTGGCAGATACTTCCCTTTCCTTGCTCTCATTTCCTTTGCTTGCTCTCACTTCGGGGATGACTTTCTTTTAGCAGACAAGAAGCACTTGCTGCTTGTTTTCCCTGTGCTTCACCATGCAACACCTCCTTCAGCCTGTACCGTCCCTGCAGCTGCTGGACTTTGCAGCCTCCTGAGAAATGGTGGGTTGGCAACTCAAGCATTACTCCTGCTTGAAGTCTTTGTTGGGCTGATGTCTCAGAAAGGCTAACAGGAGCACCAGTGTGAGACACACAATACCACATACTTGTACATACAGTAAAGATGAAAGGCTCTTACAGTACTTCAGAGCATGGGATGGTTTAATCCTGAAATAGCATCTTGCTGATAGAAACAAGGTCTGTTTGTTTTTCATATGCCTATTTGGGGAATGGCTGCTCTTCAAGTAAACATTGTGTCTTGCATGCAACCACCAGTATTTACCTTGACAAGATAGTTTATTATCATTCCTCATTTTCTCTTCCTTTGAACGTTTCCGTTCTCTTAACAGGACGGCAGAACCATTGTATGGAGAAACAATCTCAAGTGAACAAACTCCTGCAGCCTAACACAGCCCAGCTCATCCGCCGAGCTCAGAACCTGACCGTAAGCATGTCCTCAGTTCCCTCCACTCCTAAATCACACCTTATTTTATGTAATGCTCAAGGTGGTTTAAGCTGCTGTACCTTATTTAGCATCTTTAATAGGCCAAATGTACCTTAGTGCAAGTTCTCCGTTTGTTAGGTGTTATTTCTGAAAGGTGAAATGAGAAAAACACCAATGCTGGAACATACATGGTGCAACAGTACATAACTATACAAAACAGGACAACTGAGAACATTGTTAGGTGTGAAGAGGATAAGGAGAAAGGAATTCAGCACACAAGAGACAGCAAACCTATCTCAGTAACTTCATCTGTCTCACTGCCTGTGTGAACCTTGGGAAGTGCAATGGGAAGCAGGGCTAAGTTTTGCTGAACTCCTACTTGGCTTCATGATTCAATCCCTGTTGCCAAATTCAATGGATTAGAAGAGGCAGTGGATGTGCAGAGAGACAATGTGGCTCTGCCTTCCATTATCCCAGCAAGGGAGATTAATAAAAATGATGCCAGTATCTATTTTCCTCTATGTCAATGAAGCTGCCTCAGTGCACAGCACAGTTTACTTCAGTTTTCCCCAGACTCCCCTGAAGATGAACCTGTCTCTCAAGTGCTCCCAGCAGATAAATGACAATACATAAAATACAGACTTAGAAGGTGTTTCTGTACAGGATGATGGACAGACATAAAAGATGGGGCAGCTTATCTAGTTCCTTCCGTCAGCCCTACTGGGACTTTTCCTGTCCCAGCATATGTTCTCCAGTGCTTTGCCCAAGCTAGTTGTTAACCTCAAGGGATAAAACTTCTATCACGTCTCTTGGGAAACCATGCCTCTAGCTCTAGAACTCACTATTAGATCGCCTGTTAAAACTTAAGTCCTGTTCAGTTTGTTCACTTTTAAGCCACTTCTGCTTCCCTCTGTGGAGACCCAAAGGTGCTGGGGGCTGCTTCTGAGGTGCATTTTCTAAGTGCAAAGTGACTTTAAATGTCCTAGTTTCAGACTAACTCCTCAGAGCAGCTCTCCATTCTGTTGCTTTGATTTAACGTGTGAAATGAGGTGGATCTCAAGTGGTTCCTAAGTGAGGTGGTAATCTATGCACAGTGCTGTATCAGCTCCCTCAGCTAACCATGGGCAAACATCACCCGTTCCTACTGACAGGTAGAGTAGCACCACACAGAAAATGAGGAAGAACCCAGTAGAAGTCATTATAAACATCAAGTCCTTACCTGTCACCACCAGCTGCATGGTGAGGTTCTTATAGAGGCCATACTTTGCATTGCTCAGGACAATGGTGTAGTTTCCAGCATGCTTTGGTCTCACGTCTCTTATACCCAGTCTGTACTTGAGTGGATCCGGCTCATAGCACGTGTGGTTGTCCTTGATCAGTTTGCCATCTTTGTACCTGTTTTGAAAGTCCCATCAGAGCTCATCATGTGCTTGTGTGCATGTTAGCCCTCAGGAAACCCAACTGCTGCCCAAATTAGGGGGGTAAAGAGTCATCCTTCGAAACAGAAAAGGTTGGATAGGGCTTGGAGCAACCTGCTCTAGTGGAAGGTGTCCCTGCCTGTGGCAGGGGGTTGGAAGTGGATGAGCTTTAAGGTCCCTTCCAACCCAAACCATCGTGTGATTCTATGATATTTAACCACTGCTTGAACTGGACATCTGTTCTTTTTATCCTTCCACACTAAAACTGTGTAGCATCTGCAGTGCTATGGGATGGCTTCATCCAGCAAACAGGAAAAAGGCATTTTAATGGATCTGAATGAACAGTGCCTCTCACGTGCTCAACTGTGATCAGAAATGCACATCTAGATGTCCTTAAATTATGCTGGGTGTGCAATTCTAAGTGCAGGAAATCATGGGTTAGCCAAAATTCTTGTCATCAGTTTTAAAACAATATATTAATTAGGCAGAAATGTCTTTCCATATGTATGTATGACCCTTTACTGTTGCTGTAAAAGCTGGAGCCTGTGACCTGGAGAATTTACAGTCAGTAGGAAGGTCAGTGAGGAATTCATTTCCAATATGCAGATTTGGGTTATGATTATGGAATAGGCCAGACGTTGCCACACGCAGAGCTTTAGGCCTGGTGCAAGGAGAAGCTGAGGCATGTGTCCTTCTGCATGGGAATGCTGGAAACCTCCTCTGCAGCCATTTAAACAACTGTACTGAGAGAGCTCCAACATCAACAGCTGTGGCTCTGAACACGCAGGGAAGGCAGCTCTGGTGGTCCCGGGCAGCTCCCAACCAGCTCCATGCTGAGCCCCGGGAACAAAGCCTTGGCAGGGGAGAGGGGACGGACCCCACTTCAACTCACAAAACCACTTCCATCTCCTAAATAACAGCAGCATTTAAAAACACCTCCTGGCAGCACTGATTGCACTGATGTGAGTATTAGTGAATTACATGTTATTGCACTGCTAAAAGCATGCAGCAAACCCATCCCTGAGCATTCCTTTGCTGACTGCCATAGACAGGGACACCTTCCACTAGAGCAGGTTGCTCCAAGCCCCTGTGTCCAACCTGGCCTTGAACACTTGATGGGGCCACCACAACTTCCACATGTTCCCCCTCCTGTTAAGCTGATCCATTACAGTCCTGGTGGAGCCTTTAGTTTGCTGGGGAGGATTCACTGCGTTGCAAGGATCTGACATTGCTGGTGGTACAGGGCTGGAAAGCATTATTTAAAAGCCATGAAGAGAAACAATTTCTGATGTTGAAAATGTGACCTGCAGCTTTCTATTACCCACTGCCTCCTTGCAGGCTGCCAACAACCCTTCCCCAACAGCTTTCTACTTGACTCTTCCAAACAGTTCTGTGTTCAGGGTAAATGAAAACCCCATTTTCCCTGTAGGGACCTTTTCTGCATGACAGGAGAGAAAAATAGCATGGGCAAGATCCATGGCTTGCCCAGCTTCCCAGAGCTAAGGCAGCATGGGAAGGAGTCACATCTCCATAGCTGTACTGTGAGACCACAGCTATGAGCATTCCCAGCTTCATCTTTATCTGTGTGATAGGAACAGTGAAATCTATTCTAGACAGGAGCCCAAAGGCAGGTCGAGTGCTCCTGCTTTTGCTCAGGATGATGGTACTCACCAGGTGACGGTTGGACGAGGGAAGGCGTCCACCTTTGCAGCCAGTTTCAGTGACTTGTGTCCCGATGTAATCTCATAGTAAGGCCCTTTCTTGTGTGAAACTGTAATGAAAGGTTTGTCTGGAAAGAGAAATGAACAGGAAGACAAGTGCTGGAGATGTGCCACGGTACACTGCGCACATCTTTGGGCTGTGTTGTGTCTGCCCTGGAGTTTTAGCAATACAGACCTGCAGGAGCTGCAGACAACCAAATGGACTCACAAGCTGTTACCACAGTTCCCCTGCAAAGCTCAGCCACAGCCAGGGAAGGTCTATCTCTAAATGAAGGACTTGATACTTGAAGCAGGGAATACACATCTGCATTGCCCCTTGAGCAGTGTGTAAAGTGCCTGAGGTACCTCTTATCCAGTGCAGCAGGTCAGAGTTTCCAGGGCATCAGCAACTGGGTTTTCAGTTCAACTAAAGTTAATCCGTGTCATTGAATCATAGAGGATCACAGCCTGATTTGGGTTGGAAGGGACCTTGAAGCTCCTCCAGTCCCAACCCCTGCCACGGGCAGGGACACCTTCCACTGGAGCAGGTTGCTCCAAGCCCCTGTGTCCAACCTGGCCTTGAACACTGCCAGGGATGGGGCAGCCACAGCTTCTCTGGGCACCCTGTGCCAGCCCCTCAGCACCCTCACAGGGAAGAGCTTCTGCCTCAGAGCTCATCTCAGTCTCCCCTCTGTCATGTCCCAGTCTTGAACTCTAAAGCTTCTTTGAACACCCAGTGCTGGGTGCTGCTCTCTCACAGATTGATCAGAGACTGTAGATGACTAATTGCTAACTTGTTGCCATTCTCCCTAATACCATTTCTTTATCAACATTTAATAATGGGCATTATTCTTTAAGCTTAACAATCTTGGTTCTTGGGTATTCTGGTTCAGGTGCAGAACTCACCATACACTGTAACTGTGACATTGGCCTCCAGCCGTGTCACGTTGAATGTTTTGCATACGTAGAGGCCTCCGTCTTGCATGGTGACATTTTCAATTGTCAGGCTGCTGCCAACCTTATACACCATGCCACTCTGGTCGATGGTTCTCCTAGGGTAAGGGTGCTGGAAATCAGAAAAAGAGGGGTCAAAAAGCAGCATCTTTATGGATTATTCTGCTCATCCTTTCAGAGTCTGCCAGTAAAGAAAAGCAGTGATTCATATCCAAATTATCATATCTCCCATCACTGAAATAAATAATACGAAAGACAAACCAGCAGGAAGAGCCCTTGTGTGAGGTTTCATTACCTAGTCTAATAAGAGAGAGAAGCAGAGTGGAGCTGCTGAAGTCTGGGCTGGCAGGTCAGTGCAGGGATGTGTCCCGGGTCAGCCCTTCTCAGGGACCACATCCCAGGGATCTCAGTGCGAAACTGCTGCTGGCAGTGTCAGGTCAGGGTTGTGCTTTGGGGTTTTGTGAGGTTTTGGGGTTGGTTTTGGTCACAGTCAGTATTTTTCTATCTTGAAAAACTCCTGCTTTCACAAAGAAATATATTATGACAGAAATACAATATATTATGACAGGCAAATGCCAATGCAAATTCCTGAAGAATTTTAGAAAGCATTATTGCTTTGGAGAGGATTATTTGATCCCAGAGATTTGGCCAAGAAATTTCACATTTCTAATGTTAGAAATCTAAGGAGGGTTCGTGGAAAATCAACTCCCATCATATGGGGTTCAAGAAACAAACTTCAGGAACACCATATTCTATATTTTATTTCCTGTAGCTTCTTCGCCAAATCAAAATCATTCTTTAAGTTAACAAAATAAATCAAAAATAATCAAGTTTTAGGAATCACTTTCCCAAGGGGCTTAGATGCTGCTTTGAAATGTATGTTTTGCTGCACTAAAAAGCAAACAAGCAATCATTTCAATTCTAAACATCAAATAGAACCATGAGTAGTATCTCAGATAAATGAACTGATTTGGAAAATATTCCATCTTCCCTCTGTTTTTGCTTAGGAGAACTGAAAGGTTTCAGTGCATCAAAGCAAATGCTCAGTCTCTTGCAGGATTCTCCTTCCAATCGGGCATTTTTGTGTTGCATTCCACAGAAAGCTCAGGAACCCACACTCAGAATTGAGATTTCATTCTTTGGTGGAGATTTCAGCAGATACAACTGGCTTTTGTTTCACTTTTTCCTAGTTAATATAACACCAGGATGCGTGAGCTTGAACCTTCATGGCTGCCACTGTCAGCTGAGATTTAGCCTGAGATTTGCAGTTTAATTTGAGGTTCAAGATGGTCAGAGAAGTTTTTGATTGATCCAGACTAAAAATACAATCAATTGTAGGCTTACAAGTGGTTGGATATATCTCAGAATAAGTAGTTTACTCAGCCCTGTGCATAGATCTTCCTTTTGGGGAAGGGGAGGCTGTGAAAGCAGCATACAGAGTTTTCATCAACTCACTTTCCCACTGGGACTTGTCCATATGAGCTCAATGCGCCCGTTGATGAAGGTTTCTGCTCTGCATTCCAAGTAGAGAGTTTCTCCAACCAGCAGTTTCTTGGGAGTTGCTTTCAGAGCCAGGTTCTGTACTCTGCCCTCTGCAAGGAAAAAATCAAAGCTATCAGCACTCAGCACTCTGTGTCAAGCACATTTGAGACAGAATCTGCCCTCCAACTGCCTCTCCAACATCTGCTCCTTTCCCAGGTTCCAAAACATCTCACCACCTTGTCTCGTTTCTATGGAAATCGTGGGCAATGCCCCCGCAATGCAAACATGAGGTCAGTGGTATAAGTGCCTGATACCAGCTAATCAAACTGATCACATGGACTCAGTAATTCATTAATTACTTCTCTTGCATGTGCCAGGTTTGGCTCCAACGCTCACTCATCACTCTACAACCGTCCTCTGAAAGGGTTTTCAAACAAACTCATCCTTTTGAGTGCCTCAACATCTGTGAGAGGATCCATCTCTATAAAACATGAAACACGTTCTCATGTTTCTCATGCCCTCTGATGACCAACAACCTTTTCTTTCTGAATGGGATCCCCAAATCTTGGTTTTATGTATTTATTGATGCTTTAAATAGGTCAGCTCTGAGATAAGCCTGCATCATGTTTATGGTGACCCACACCAAACACATGTCTGACTATTATACAGTAACATGTTCTAGGGTAAGGTGTTGCCTGTGTCCTTCTGGGCTACAAAGGGATGATCTCATGGGGTTTTGTAGCTTTGCATTCAGGATTCTAGTAAAAACTAATTACTCCAACAGTGAAGAAAAAGAGAGGGAGATTTACAGGATTTATTTGGCTGCCATTCAAATTTACAAGCCTGCTGTTCAAAGCTGAGACCTAATTGTATAGAAGGATGCCATGACCTAATGGGAATGAAGTCACAGTAAACTCTCCCTTGTCAGAAATATAATATATGAGAAGAGAAAGAACGCATATCAAAAACAAAGGAAAAATAAGTTCTAATGAGCTGTATATAAATTCCCAACAATCAAAAATGTAATGTCTACTTGCTTCAAATTTAGGTTTACATTCTGAGTTAAGCTCAGCTGTAAATACAGGGGAGAGGGTATAGTAAGTCACCTCGAGAACCATAGAACAGTGCAAAGGTCTGAATGAGCAGTTTAATGAGATTTTTATACCATGATCTTGTGTGTTTAATGAGCATAGAGAAAGTTACTGATTGGTTTCTCCTAAACCAGCAGCTGTTTTAATGTAAATCCAGCTCAATCCAAGCCAACAAAGCCTTGGTGGTGGTTGAATAAAATGCTCCTAGTTTGTGCCACCTCAACGCTTGGTCATCTTTCAAACCCAGGAGTGGGTCAAATCCAAGTTCTACTGAATAGGAAAAAGGGGAAAAATGAGTTTGCTTGGACTTGCTACAGATCCATTCCACTTCGATGTGTCAAACAGAATTGAGGCTAACCAAGAAATGATACCCAGGGGCTTGGCTGTGAAACAGAAACCTTGTGGTGACTGCTTGGCGCGCGGCTCTCACTCACCCAGCCTCTGCGCGAGGTAGTAGGAGGTGAACACGCTTCCATTCACTGTTGCAGTGCATGTGAGGACACCAGAGTAAATGAAAGCATGAGAGGGGATGACAAATCCTCTTCTTGGGTCCCACACCATCCTCTTGAAGTTCATCTCTACAGAATAAGGATACTGAAAGAGAACAAATGGGAGGCTTGTGAGACGTTCCCTTTCCCCTCAGACCATAGAGGCAATCAGCCAAGGCTGTTCTTTCCAGGCAGGGTGGCTGTTTGACCTTTCCGAGTGGTTGGTGGTCTCATTCCACACATATCTTAAGCAACATCAACATAAGCAAATAGAAAAGCCCTCCCTAAGGTAGGACTGTCTTTGAAATCCAAAACTTGGACATCGTAACTGCGGCTTTTGATTCAGTAGCACCGGTCCTCTCAGATCTTAGGCAAAATACCGTGCTAGCCATTGTAGGAACCATGTCCCTCATCTCTTTACTGGAAATAATTAACCTATCTTACAGGCATTCTGTTGGGTAATCCTTCTGGAAGTGTTTAAGAACAAAATTTGCTTCTTCTAATGCTATGTGTAGTTACCGCGTGTTCTCCTGGGATCTCACAGTACTTTAAAAATATTTATGAAGAGAAAAAGAGAATCATTCATGCCACTAACTCACCTGACAGCAGTCATCTATAAGCTATAGGCTATGGCTAGTCATCAGGTTCTCCCTATACCGCAGAAAGGGATGAGGCTCTTTCAAAGCAGTCTATTGATGTGCAGGAGGCACAGAAGGAAGCAGCCTGCATGACTTAAGGTGGAAGTCACAGGATGCAGGAATAAGGGGATTTAGTAACATAGGTATTTTTGGTCCTAAATTCATAAATACTTGTAATGTTCTGAAAAAGTGGTGTCTATAAGTGCTGCTTATGAGGAAGGAAAAGACCTTAAAGCTCCTCCAGCTCCAACCCCTGCCACGGGCAGGGACACCTTCCACTAGAGCAGGTTGCTCCAAGCCTCTGTGTCCAGCCTGGCCTTGAACACTGCCAGGGATGGGGCAGCCACAGCTTCTCAGGGCACCCTGTGCCAGCGCCTCAGCACCCTCACAGGGAAGAACATGAGAATATGTAGCACTTCTGCTTTTATTCTTCTTGTTCTGCAGCATGCAATTTATTTTCCTGTCTCCAAACAAACACCCATCCTGTGTGGCAGTGCAGTTTAAATAGGATTCAGTTTAAATAATACTCCTGTTCCAGAGAAATTTCAGCTTCGGGCTTTGCGAGCTGATGCTCATATGTCTCTAATAGACATAGGTTGGCGCTGATTTAGGCTGCTTGTTATTACATTTCCAGCACAGACCAAAGACAAAGGAATTAGGACCATGGAACAGTGACTGGTGATGCTGCTGGAGGGAGTAGGAGGCACAGCAGGACAGTAGCTTTCTTTGGGAACAGCAGTTCTCTTCTGACAGTCGTTGGAAACATGGATTTCACGTAAATACTCTTGAAGTAATCAAGCTGTGGCATCTCTGCTCAGAACCATTAGGGAAACTCAGGGAAATTACAGCAAGAGATCTGAGACCTGAGGCTTAGTCGTGCTTTAACACCCATGAAGGTCAAAGCTGTAAGTGGCATCGGTGACTAACCAGATCTGACAGGGCTGGAAAGGCTTTTTTTGCCCACAATTAAAACCATGTTAAGCAACATTAAAAGATTGAACTGTGTGTCTTAGCATGGGTTTATTAATAACAAAGATGATATGCAGAGTTAGCTGGGATCTGTTTAGTATTAGCAAGAGGTACCTTTCCCCATACATATTTAAAGACCAGGGAGTGCAATGATTTTAAAGTATAATGGTAACACGAGGAACCTCATTTATGGGAGAAAAAAGTACATTTTCTACAAGAATAATAAAATGTGATAAAGCTGAACTTCATGGTTTGGCAGCTCTGCTCCCTGATGGCGAGGGGAAGGGGAAGGCAAAAATAACCCCGCTCAGGAGGCCCTTTTCAACACTACCCACCATGAAACATCTTCATAAAATATGCAAAAATATATATTTAAACAATCAAAGCCAAAGCGTCAATGCTGCTCGAAGGAAATCGCAGCGGCCTTCCTCCCTTTGAAGTGCCTTGTCTGCTGCAGATTAAATTTGGAAGAAGAGGATGTTCTAAATCTGTCTGATCGCCCTGTTCCCCCCGATCCTCACCTCCACCCCTCTCCCGCCCCGCTTCCTCTTCGCACGGGAAGCCGCCACCTTGGCTCCACACGGCGCTACGACATTCCCGGGCAGGGAAACAAGCGCTGACTTTCCATAGATGGACCCGGGGCTCCCGAAACTTCTCAAAGGTTTCACTCCACCAACAGCTTGCAGCAAGGTAAAGGACTTGAAGAAATTCTTTACAATGAGGGTGGTAAAACCTGGCCCAGGTTGCCAGGAGAGGTGGTGGATGCTCCATCCCTGGAGACATTCAGGGCCAGGCTGGATGTGGTTCTGAGCAACCTGAACTAGTTGAAGATGTCCCTGCTCATTGCAGGGGGGTTGCAGTAGATGACTTTTGAAGGTCCCTTCCAACCCAAACCATTCTGTGATTCTATGACTTCAAGTTTGTGTTTGAACTCATTACCAGGCGAGACTTTAGCTGGCAAGCAGCACTGCCTATAAATAAGGGAATAAATGTGGAGGTCTGCTTGGTGCAGGGTCCAAGGGCACATTTAGGCTCACGTGACTGTGCTGGCAGCAGATCCCCGGCAATGAATTTGGTCGAAGCAGGCTAAAACAAGATGGGGATGTTTCTGTTTTATAGCCACGGAGGAGAAGGTGATAACACTTATGTGGGCTAAAGGGCTAAGCTATAACTGGAGAGGAGCCTTACTCCCCTCATTTAATCCCTACTGGCAACACTTAAACAGAGCTCTGCTAAAGCCATAAGGCCAGTGCTGTCCCTCAGCACGTCTACTGGAAATGTGCCATTGGGCTCAGCAGGAGCCAGTGCTCTCTCTCAAGCCTCCGTGATCTCATGTGCTGTGTCCCAGGAGAAGGAGACATCTAACAACTAAGACATATAACTGCTATGAGGAGCAGAGGTGCACTTCTGTCTGCCTGTGCTCCACTGGCACACCCCATCCAGCAGAACAACCTCATCTCCCAGCCCCTCCAGAAGCCCCTGTGGAAAAGGGACAGAGGCAGAGCTGTTGTTCCCATTGGGACAGCTCAAGCAGGGGAACAGAAAGGCACATCTATTAGGTAAAGCCAAGATGGGAGCCAGGAGACCTATGTTCTGTTCCTCATTCCATGGCAGGCTTCTCTATGGATCAGTTCTAAAGCCCGTTAAATGAGTGACCAGACCTCCATCAATTGAGGAAGCCCCAGACCTTCAATTTCCATTTTTATTACACAGAATGGCCTTGGCCTCCACAAACCATTCTGTAACCTTGACATTCAGCTGGAACTGCTGCCCGAGGGATGGATGCTGCAGCCATTTATTCCCAAGGCTGAAACTGGCTTTAAATTTATGAAATCGAGCAGAAATGGGCAGACAGCTCTGAGGAGGTTCAAGGTATAAAAGAGAGAAGTTTTCAGGAGGGTAGTGAATTGCCAGGTATTACAGTAAGAATTCTGAAGGAGAATTGAGCATTCCTGTCTTTGCCAATTTCTGGAGGAACATCAAGGCACAAGATGAGATAAATCTGTGATAAACTCAGCCTGTCCCCCAGAACACCCTTGTACACAGCTCAATAGCAAAACACTAGCCAGCTTCATGCACTGTAGTTTGTATGTTACCCACTGTGCTGGCAGCCCAGCCTCTGAACTGGTTTTCTTCAACACTCACTTACCTGGGTGAGCTTGGGTTTGATATCTGGCGAGGTGACGCGGCAGGGGACAACAACTGTTTTCTTAGCATCTAAAATGTAGATGATTTCGGGATGCTCCGGGTGAATCTCCACAAATGGGTTTTTATAGTCTGCAGGGAAAAGAACACTGATTTGCAAAACTGCTCCTTTACTCATCAGTGACCATAAGGGCAGGGTAATGGGGTGGTAAACTGCTCATCTGGCGTGTGACAGGACACTCAGTCACATCGTGATGCTTTGCAAATGCCAGTGTCATCTAGGGATTATACCCAATGGCCAAGAATGGGAATACCCCATTTCTAACCCTATTTTACCAGTGAAATCTTACAAAACCTCCTTTTCTTATCTGTTCTCCATCTGTAAAAATGAAATTCATAAATCAGCTCCACAGGTCTCCATGGCGCTGGGGTGAGTTCTTTTCCCAGTGCTCTGAATTTCTTTCATAGGTGATACCACCCCGCAGCACTCCTGAATGCCACAGCAATTGTTACAGTGGGTTTACAGAAGTAAATGTAAATCCACTGAAAGAGAAAAGCTTCTTCTGTAAGTGAAGATCTCCAGAGTACTGCAGAAGGCTGCACATACATATACAATAGAAAGAAGTAAAAATCGGAGGTAGTTTCAGTTGATAAAGCTTCTGAGTGTCCTTCACTGGTTTTTCATTGTACGAATACAATGATGGTCATCAGAAAATGAAAATCATGTTTATGAAATCCTAAAACCTTCAAGATTTTTCTAGAAAGCATTCTCTAACTGGATATTCTTATGGTGCAAAGTTTCAGGTACCCTTCAGCTAATGCAATACCAACAACACCACAGGGTGTAAGCAGTCAGCCACTTTTGGGCTGGATTATACTGCTGATAGGAAAGGATGTGCTCCCTGGACAATACCCTCAACCTGCTCATCCTCAGCTTGGGACCTGCCTCCACACACTTTATTATAGTTTGGAAATGGGTTCCCCTAAAGCATGGGAAATAGCAGACTTGAAAAGGTTTGTGAACAATCTGGGTAGCAAGAACATGCTCTAAAGTATTCTGATAGTACTTTCAAAAAGGATGTGCTATAAGGAAAATAAACCCTCATCAAGCCTTAAGCTGAGGAACCTGGTCTCCAGACCACAACTCTGTACCTTGTTCCAATCCCTAAAACTAATAGGAAATACTGATACTCAATCCAGTGTCTTAAAAGAAGACCCTGGGTTATTAAAAGTTGATCCTTGGATTATTCCTTATAGGAAAAAGCAGAGAAAGCAGGTTTTTGTGTATTTGCAACAAAGAGAGTGCAAGGAAGCGTGAGGGGAACTGTATTCACCTCTGTTTCTAGATAGTGATAAACTATCTAAAACAACTGATGTGCCATGTCACAGGAGGACAGGACAAGAATAAGGGCAAGAGGAAACTTGCTGTGAAAAAAAGGAGCTTCTTGACACCAAACTTCACAAATCTGGATCAGGTTTTGACTAATTGCTTTGACTGAAGAGCTGGAACTGTGAATTTGAACTATTCCTGCCAGTACTTTTAGAGGGAATTTCAGAGCAGCGCTGTTTGTTTAAAAAGTAACATAAATCACAAGGCAGCAGCTAAGCAAATGTTAAACAGTCCTAAAATGTCAGAAAATATTGAACTATGCAGTGATTGAAATGTCTTAGTCAAAGGGAATACAATTTCTCAAACATATTTCCTGTTCAGGGAGAAGAAATAATGACTTAACCCCATGCTCCTCCATCACCTCTCCCTACCTCCAACACTGACCTTGACCAACTGTGCAGATGCACCATAGACCCAAAAATAATCTGCTGTTTCCAGCTGTAAATAGGACAGATGCTCATCATGGTGGCACTAAATGACTGAAGAGTGGGAAGCATGAATTTACAGAAGCTGTATTTCATTCCTAATTGATTTTAATAGCAGCCTGCACCTGAATTGCTGTATGTGTAGCCAGCAGCTAGAATTACACTGTCCCAGATCATAAGCTACAATCTGAAGCCAAAATATATAAATCTAGCCTTCCAGCATCAGTCTGTGGGATCTAGATAGTGTTTATAAATCCCTGTGCAATTAACAACAGCAAAAGGCAGTTTGGGGTTATGAAGATGGGGTTGGGAAAGGAAAGGCTGGCTGGAGCTGTTATTGATTGTTGATCAGTGGATGTCAGGTCTCAAGGGCATTATTCTCACTGGTTTGAAATGGAGAAAAAGGTTTTCTATTTTATGGGTCCCTCCTTGTCCTACAGTGAGGTTTCCTAGAGCCCCGTGCAGTGAGCAGATGGCTGTCATTTGTGTTATCTCAGTGCTCTATCCAGTTTGTAGCCTTAACCTGAAGAGTTCTCTGTCTACCAAGGACCTCTTTTCCTCCCTATTTCAGTGTCAATATTGGAGCACCTAAACAGTGTGGGATACTTTTGTGAGGGAGAGGAGCAGCTCCTAATGTGAAGATGCTAATGTGGTGCCTACTTGTAGGGCTAAACTACTACAGTTTTGACGTGAGAGCTTAGCCATGAGGTTAGGGCTACACTTTGGCCATCAGGGGAATGGGATCCTGGAATGAGAGGAAAAGGCAGTTGCAGGTGAAGGTCAAGCACTCACTATATAACCCTGGGTATGTCAGGGAGGCTTTTTTGCCTCCCTAAGTGCAAACCTCTGTGCAAAAGAAAAACTAACATCATCTGGCACTAAAGCGTACCGGGACACAGAGCCCCAGAGCCAGCCCCTGTGGTCCTGCAGCCTGCGTGTGCTTTGCTCCACCAGCTCTAAATCCCACATAAGCAGGAGCAAGCAACAGACCCTGCTGGGGTTGGGAAGGAGACACTGAGCACTTCCCAGGCAGCTGGGCTGTTCCCTGAAGAGATAAGCAAATAGAAGGTGGCTCAGCTTTGGATCTTAACAAAATGACAAAGAATAAATACTGAATAGGGAACTGATCAACTGCCAGCTGATACCTTCGTTATGGTTTGTGCAGGCAAAGAGCTGAGTCCTTCATGAAACTCCTGAGGAGTTCAGGCTGTGGCATGGAAAAATGATCTGCTGGAACATCAGGAGTGTCAGTGTCAGCTTTGCACACACATCCACCACCCCAAGTTCATCGGCAACCAGTTAACTGCTTGTAAAGAAGTCTCTCAGAGACAGAACTTCTTGGAACAAAAGGGACAGGGGTTACTTTTCCTTAAAAATGATAACCTGAGCTTCAAGGGAGATCTCTAATTCCAGATGGCAGAAATCAATTGCACTCAAGTGCTGCAATGTGGAGAGCTGTGGCATGGGAAATGCGGGTGTCACCCTCTCTCAGTTACCAGCACTGAACTCCAAGGGGGAAAATTGTCAGCAAAGAAACACTTGATGAAAATAGAGTCTTTCCCTGTAGCTTGGCACATCTGTTCCTCCTGAGCTGGGAGGTAACGTGCCCCATGAATCTCACCCATAAAGAAACACCCATCAACTCCCATAGGATGCATAAAGAGAATAATTTACCATGGGCTGCAAAGCTCATTAGATGTGAAGAAAGACAAGAGCTGCAGCACGCTGGGGACTTATCAGCTGCAGCACCGGGTGCAAGGCAAGGGAAAGGCCCCTTCCCTTCAGTCTCAGACTGGCTGTCTGGCTCTCCAGGTCAGTGGAAGGTTGCAGGAAGCTGCAGGCAGGCCGGGGTGTTACTGTTTACCCAGCAGGGCTCCAGAGGGAACACAAACACCAAGTGAAGGAAGCAGAGGCAGCGGGATGGTGCAGGGGAAGGAGCCTGTGGTCCAGCCATGGGGAACAGCCCGGCAGCAGTGTCAAGCACAGAGCAACTCCGGGTCGAGTGCCTGCAGGAACATTGTTCACCTCCAGCCAGTGAAGCCCTACAACCCACAGCAGGGTGTAAATTCTCTTTCTATGTAGGAAAAGAGATCAATTGCTGCTTGAGATGCACTTGGGGAGGGACTTAAAAGGCCTCAGCACTGCACCCCAGGAACTCAGCATGTCGTATGCTCCTGCAGCTCTTTACCTTAGAGCATCCTATCACCTGCCTGCGTGTTGGAAACGTCCTCCTGAGGCGCACACACAGGATTTTGTACAGGATTTTGGGTGCTTTTCATTTCTCCTCACACCTCATACACCGTGACAGCAATTTGTCTCTTGATATTTGTATCATATCTGAAGCTGTGGAGATAACATCACCTCTCCCTTCAGATACTATTCCATCAGCCCAGGGAGCTGATAAGCACGAAATGGCCTTTGAGGACAGTCATCCAGGGCTGTTCATGTC
Organism: Nestor notabilis; assembly: GCF_000696875.1. Lineage (NCBI taxonomy): Eukaryota > Metazoa > Chordata > Aves > Psittaciformes > Psittacidae > Nestor > Nestor notabilis. Next base: position 41,806 of record NW_009933130.1, on the reverse strand, counting down.
TGTGAAATTCCTGAACATGCTCATTTTGCTTCTCACTTTGTTCCTGCTAAGGATAATTCTCTCTCCCTCACTATTTTCTTCATTCAGTCCTACCTTAGCTGGGAGGCCTGGGCAGAGTTTCACAGGTTCTTTAAGTTCATGTTTTGACATAATCCCCATGAAGTTTGTCTTCATCAAGGTCAAAAGCACTGAGAGGAGGTTTATGATCTGTTCTTTACGCTAGCAGGAGCATTAGCAGTTAAATGAGACTTAGAAAGCTTTACAATGAAGTTGCCTGTTCTGCTCTGTTCCTCCTGATAACCCACCAAAGCTGCTTCTAGCTACAGAATTAACTTCTGTAAAGTCACTTGGTTTGAAACTGGATCTTTGCAAAGAAAGGACTTTTCAGTTTGGCAGGTCAGGGAAAAGAATTGGTGCTGGAATGTTCAGGTTAAACAGAAAACAGAATGTTTTCTCTTCAGGCATAACAAAAGTGACTGCAAAACCCCCAGGAGCCATTCTGAGTCAACATGAAACATTCTGGTTTGGTCAAACTCTTCCCCTGGAGATTCCTGTTAGAAACACAGGAATATTTGTAGAGAGAAATAGTACTTTCAAAAGTGGTACTTCAAAAATTGTGGAAGCAAAATGCTTCTCACTGCCAAACACATAACAGCCAACATGGAAAGAGCCACTGAAACACAAGATGTCCCATACTGTGGCTGGAATTGTGTTTCCAGAACAGTTCACAAATTCCGGCTCCCCACAACACCAGGACTCAGGCAGACACAGACTCCTGCAGCCCCTGCATTAAGAACAGGTCTCCTGCATTAGCTGCTGCCATGGCTCAGCCATTGGCATTTACTGAGTGGGTATGAAATGGGAAGGAAGAAGTGGGAGAGCTGTGAGTGTGGTTTTGGCTGTCAGGCTTTCATTTGGGAATTCCTTATCAATGAGTAAGGGGATTGTTACCTCTTCCTGCTGGGCTGTCAAGTGCTGTCACTGACTTAATGCCAGGAACTTCAGCTGCTCACTCAACATCGTATCTTACAAGGCTCCTCCACTTATAAGTGACCCTCTAGGATATGATTTGAAGATACTGAATGTCTTGTTTTCATATTGAAAACATCTTTCTCTTCCCTTGGATGCAGCCCTAACACTTGTGGAACAGCAGGGAGGGTCCTGCACAGTGACATAGCCTGCATTCCCATCTCCTGTGTCCCTAAACACTGTTCACTAGGATATGGTGCCAAACCCTTCCACCAGTCTGTGTGAGACAAGCGGCTTATCTGGTGGGCTCCACAGCCAGCAGACAGGACAGCATTGCCTATCTCAGCTCGCTGAGTGTCTGGCAGCAAGTGTTGCTGTCTCAGTGTCTCCAGTGTAAAAGAAAGGAGGAATGCAGCTCCAGCCCTGTCCTCACTGGTAGTATCTTCTGGAAGGCAAGCCAAAGCCAAGTCAGAGCTGTCACCCTGGCCCTGCAGTTCTGCTTCTCACATTCACATTATCTCTCTGAACTGTCAAGAGAATTAAGGAGGCAAAAATCGGCTTCAAAGAACATCACAACCAAAACATGATCTCATGTGAGAGGTGCTTTCGTGTACTTCCATTCTCTTTAGATTGCTCTTGGTGGGGAAGGGATGAAGAAGATGGGGCTTCACATCTCTGGACTGTAGTTTGATAAAGAAGAGACTGTGGTTGATGTGACACTGTCGTGCTGCAGTACTTGTACCACCTCTCCTTCTCATTCCTTGCAATAGCAAGGGAGAGCTCATACTCTTCCCCAGGGATGCCTTGCTGCTGGAGTAAGAGATGCCCCCTTTTTCTTCAGGACTTGTGCTGATGAAGGGAAGCAAAATAGAACTGAGCTCATGCTCCTTCCTCCTGATGCATTGACTGAGTGGTACAAAAAGGGGTAGCAAATTCCTCACTGATACATAGAGCTGAGGGCTGCAAAGAGAAGCTACTGCAAAAGCTGAAGCAGCCTTTCAGCTCTTCCTGCAGACACCCTGAGGACTGTTACACTTTAAGACAGTTGCTTGGCTGATACAACAGTATTCCAAATAGCTGAGAGCTGCAAGTCCTGACTTCTGTCTAGGCTGGGGCCTGGGAGAGCCCTTTGGGCAGGTGGAGTGGATCTTTGCTTGATTCATCTTTTTCTTCCTCCTTCCCTAAGCCATGTGGAATTTTATATGTGCCCTCAGAAACACTCTAAAGAAGCTTTCTGTATTGTAACACGGAATAGACAGCCTGCCCTTTGCTTTGGAGGGGGATCCCAGAGGTTGAGATGAACGAGGATGTTCCTCACAGGGAAGTATCCATTTGGTAGGGAAGGGTAATTGCAGAAGACAGCCAGAAGCCAGTGACACTGGTGAGCTGGCTTGGGAGGGTTTGCAGTGGAAGTGCCACCCACATGAGACTTTCTGACTTGACTTTACTGGTCGAGAGCTGGCTCAGCAGAGACAGGATACTGTGTAGATGGAGGGTGGGCTTCCCCCATTCCCCCTGTGCTCTGACAGAAGCCACCAGAGAGTTCCTTGGCTGCTCTTGCCATTCAGCATTCCCCTGCAGATGTGATCCCTCTGAGTTGCAATGAAGCTAATCCAAGCAGTTAAAAACCACCCAGCTAGTTCTGTTCAGCCTGAAGCTGCTTTGTATTTCCAGCAAAGAGATGGGCAATGGGAGAAGGGGGTTGTCTCTCTCTTTAGTTGTGATCCTTGGGACTTGCAGCTGCAGCGGGAAGCAGAAAAGGCCTCAGGAACAGTTATTCAGGATTAGGATCCTGAGGTCTCCCCCCAGATGGCTGGCGCATGGAGGCTGACCCTGCCACCTTCAGGTCCCTCATGGTGGGGCCGATGTGCAGGGTCACAGCTCGACTGCACTGGGGGGAGAGCTGCTGAATGCCAGGTCCTGACAGAGCTGAGGAGCTCCACCAGGGAGGCTGTAACAACAGAAGCAAGCACAGGAAATAATAGCCCATAAGCAGCGCTTCCGATACAATCATGTTCTCATTTCGGTGTCAAGCAGCAGGCCAGGAATGAAGGGAAAAAATACCATTCCCCTTCCTTTTTTGGCAATAATGGCTCGTAACCTCAGAGGAATCTCCAGCCTTCAGGGCCTGGCTCTACATTTTCTCACTCTGTCTGGCTCAGTCTCATAAACACGCTGCTGAGCACTTGCTCTCTCACAAGACGTCTGGTGAGATGGCTTCTGGAGCTCACCCTTGTCTGGCACTCTGGGAACTGAGAGTTTCTTTGCTTGGAGACAACTGATGAGTTCCTCAGTGATGGCCAGACATCAGACCAGTTTCCTTAAGAAGGCATGTTTAAATAGGGAGGAAAGTCATAGGTAGGTTCTGAATGCCTTGCTTAGCTCCATGGTTCATATAGCCCTCGCTGAAGAGCAGCTTTCCTGTCCTTAAAGGAGCCCACTGGCTTCCAACAAACATACACAGGAG